>NC_092858.1:30739943-30781220 GCF_032062135.1 Pyxicephalus adspersus
AGTTACAGGTCTACAATTTAAAAAAAAAATTTCATGAAAAACAGTGGATCACTTTTGGTACAGAAATCTAGACCTCAGTGTAACGCTTAGGTGGTTAATAAAAAATGTGTTTATATACAGTAAATATTACACACACACGCTTATAACTAGCCCACTTACTAACTCATTGAAAGCTACACACTCCATAAGTTGGTGGGTATCTTATCTCAACAGTGAATCTTTACCACAAAGTTATATAAAACAGGTGTTTTGGATAAAGATGATACTTTTTGGGACTTCTTACCTGTAGCTTTCAAGAACTGCTGTTGATCCATAATCAACAAATTCCACAATAAAGGTTACAGGATCATAACTTTTAACAGACACTAACTTTGCTCTATGTAGCATATTGTCATTGTAAACGGCAAGACATGGCAATTCTGTTGGGGAAGGAAAAAATAACTAAATATCACAAAACAGAAAAAAAACAACATTTATATTTTTTTTTTTGCAAAATGTTTTGCCGCTTAAGAGGTGCAGCACTGCATAAATACTGGGACATAAAACAGGGAAGAAAGAACACAATACAGTCTATGTCTTCCCTCCACTATTGATCGTTCAGAAAAGCCCTCTCACCCCGATTCATAATTTGGTGACATTTCTGCCACTTAATAAGATCCTATTTATATTAGTAAACATTTTTGTGCTCTGTTCATGTTGGGCTCTGTAATACCCACTGAAAACTTTATTAACACTGAATTGCTGTAATTGCTGATTTTTTACTATAGGACCAAGGCTCAAAAAGTGGGAGAAATGCCATCATCACGATGGTTAGTTAGTTAGGGGGCAGTCAGAGGTCTTGCTAAGGAATGGATAAAACTTGGCTTCTATTTCTGTAATCTGCTATCTGTTATCAGCTGTTTAAATAATTAATATTTTTTTTTTACATTTCTCACCAGACATGTCTAAGGGTAAGTACACGTCAGATGATTCTCGTTTGATAATCGCCTCAGGGTTTATATAGAATGAGAATCTGTCGTGTTTACAGCGCTCATCGTCCGTAGTTCCAACGACCATCCCAGTGGATCTACGGATGACGAACGATCATAATTAAAGGAGAGTGAAGGGGAGAGAGCGCGCAGCGGGGTGCCGCCCGTCATTCTCCCCTCTCTATAGAGCATGTATGTACAGAGCTCGTTCATGCATCATGCAGTCTTTGTCGTTGGAAAGGATTATGAAAGATCCTTTCCAACGACAATTATTACACGTGTACATGCAGCCTTAAGACTTAGAGAACTCTAAACATTGCAACATTTTTAAAATCCAACAGTACCTGTTCTAAAGTCCGTCAAGAATGGCAATGTATCTGCTTGGTCATTAATGTCCTTCAGTCTGCATGCAACTGGATCACAGTCACTTTCTTGATCACCACTGCTGAGCTCTGGTATCTGTCCTTCATTCTCAATACAAATAAACAGCTGTACAAAACAACCATGAAAGATGTTTTAAAAGCTTGCAAGACATATCTAACATACCTAGTGTAAGTATGACAGTGAGATAAGATAACACCACCAAATTAAACACTCAAAACAAAAAAAAAATATATAAAACCTTAAAATAGAAAAAAGAATATTTTAATACATTGTTAAAGTTCACTGCAGTCATAAAAAACAAATACTTACAGTACATGACCCGTGCATATATATATTATACCTATTTAAAGAGAAGCTAAAATGTTTTATATTAAATGGATTGTAGGGGGATATATTTACTTTGGTGAATACAATTGTTTTCTTTAAAGTGAGCCAGCACAACAGAAACTGCTTGACAGAACAATAATCCTAACATTTCTGTATAGAAAGGTAGGGGGAACTTTGCTGACTGCTGTTACTATGGCTGAAGCAGTGTGAGCAAATCAGGGACTGATCTATAAAAAAAATCTGTTCAGAGCATATCACCCAGAGTTTTTAAAAACCTGAATAAAGCTCAAAATCCTTATACAGGTTGACAATCGAAAATCTGGGGATCGGTAATCTGAATCCTTCAGTTTCCCGGCATGAATTTCGGATCGCATTTACAATACAAGGACTGCAGTACACTGTTTGGCCACTAAAGTTTGGTGCTGTTCTGCAGAAACAGCTGTTATGTCTGCTTGCTACACTAAATACAGGTTGGGGACATGCCAGGTTGCCAGATTTTTGAACGTCAACCCGAAATAGGCTTTTTATTTCCATACACACAAATGCATTGGGAACGCTGCACATTATATTTCAAATCAAAACATGCTCATTTACTGGTGTATTTGGGTTCATTGTCTTGTTGAAACACCGATTTCAAGGGCATTTCCTCTTGGGCATGAGACAACATGACCCAAGTATTCTGATGTATTCAAACTGAGATCCGTGATCCCTGGTATGCGATAAAAAGGCCCAACACCATAGTATGATAAGCTATAGCACTATACCATGATGCTTGCACCATCATGCTTTACTGCCTTCACAGTGTAATGTGACCTTAAATTCAGTATTTAGGGGTCATTTGACAAACTCTCTGCAGCCCATAGACCCAAAAAGGACAATCTTACTTTTATCAGTTGACAAAATGCTGCACCATTTCCCCTTATGCAAGTCAATGTATTCTTTGGCAAACTGTAACCTCAGCAAGGTTCTTTTTTTTTTAACTTCGAGGCTTTGCAAAAGCTTCTTGCCCATAGCTTGGCTTCATATAGCCTATCTTCTAATTGTAAGATTACTCACAGGTAACTTTAGACCTTCTTTTATCTGAAACTGATTATTGGCCGATTCTTTGCCATTTTGGCTATTCTTCGATCCATTGATTGGTAGTTTTCCAGTTTTCTTCCATGTCTTTCAGGTTTTGGTTGCCATTTTAAAATATTTGAGATCATTTTAGTTGACCAGCCTATTACTTTCTGCACTCTTTATATGATTTCCCCTTCCCAATCAACTTTTTAATCAAGGTATGCTGTTCATCTAAACAATGTGTGGAATGTCCGATTTTACTTTACTTTCAGAAAGAAATGTACAATAACCAGCATGTATACCATTTGCTGCCCTCCTTCCCTAAATAAGTCCTGTAATTGACACCTGTTTTTTCACAGAATCAATTTTGAAAGTCCAAATAATGATTCAATTACATGCATGTCATATCAGTTGGGTTTGTTAGTTTTGTTTCTATTACTCTAATACACCTACTAGTAAATTATCTGCCATGTACAAAAAGAAATTCTACCAAAAACAGCGATTTATCATGTTAGAGATGCTACCACTGGTAAAATATAATATAAAATTTGTTGGGTATTAAGTCAACTTACCCGGTTTGGTGTTTCTAAGTGGGTCACTTTAACTTTAAAGACTTCTGTTGTCGAAGGCAAGGATGATTGACAATATTTATGTAGTATAGGGGTATCCCAATCACTATAAAGCAATTCCTAAAAGCAAATGCACAAAGCCATTTAGTACGATACCAGGTTTCTGGAGAAAAAAGCTACACGTCCATCATTATTGCATCTTCTTCCAATTTTTCCAATTTTACAACTTCTGCAAAGAGAAGTAGGACCTGATATCGTATAGACTGGTGGGTGATCACTGTGATAAAAATGCACAAGATGCCATGGAAAGAAGTTATTTTAGGACTAGAGCTCTTTATCAACCCTAAATTTATAGACCATGAATTCCCTGAAACCATCACCAATGGATATACTTTTGGGTACCTTGGTGGAATTTTAAGGCTTGATACTATTTATCTAGTTACTAAATAAACCCTGATATTCAGAAATGAATATATTTTAAGTGGAAATAATAAATAAGATCAGTTTAATTAACATACTCCTTTATGGATGTTAATATTGCTGGGTGATCCAGCAAACCTGGAATGAATATGGTCCAGGATTCAAAACATTTGCTAACAAATAGCAAATAACTTTGAAGAAATACATTTCAGGTTTGCTGGATCACCCAACTCACCCACTTGATGAAAGTGTATCCTCTCCAGCCCTGGAGATCTTTAATAAATCAGGCCCTGTGATTGAGAATGTCTAACTATCAAGACAATTAATAAAAATTCTAACAAATTTGTGTGGACTGATTTTATTTTGAAAGTATTTAGTTTTAACAAAT
The DNA here is from genome assembly GCF_032062135.1 of Pyxicephalus adspersus. Taxonomy (NCBI): domain Eukaryota; kingdom Metazoa; phylum Chordata; class Amphibia; order Anura; family Pyxicephalidae; genus Pyxicephalus; species Pyxicephalus adspersus. The sequence continues at coordinate 30,744,059 of NC_092858.1, forward strand.
ATTTTTCAGATGTAAAAAGTTAAAACAGTTGATGAAACCAAAAAAAAAAAAAACACTAGTTAAAGGAAACTTGTATCAAATATGAAAGCTGCCATAAACCACCCTTAAAAGTAATATTATTAATATTAATAAATTGTCTGCCTGCCATTTAGACCTGAGGCAAGTATCAAACAGAACTTAGTTTTGAGTTCTGACATTCGGATCTGTGGTTTTCACAGGTCACTGATTCAAACTCAAACTAACATTTTCATAAGAAAATCAGCAAAGGCAGTCCCCGTATTTCCTTTAATATTGTTTTCTTGTAGGAAAGAAGAAAATGGCTAAAATACCTCGAAATCAATGCTCCAATTTTTTTCATGGAAAAGAGGGGATACACTCTGTGTTACCTACAAAGAATCATAACAAAAACATGATGTTTAGCAGTAAACTATTAAAGCGAACCCAATCCAATAATCATGGAAAAGAACAAACATAATTAGATGGTAAATTTTAGAGCTGGAAACCTTGAAAAACTTTTAACAGTCGCTACGTTTGTTCATGGCAGCTCCTACTAGCTACTCACGTCATTGGGAAATACCCTATACTCATACAGAGATTTCCACTTTAATATAAACTTCATCCAGTGCTACACCAGTACAGCATAGATGACAGGGAATATATGAATAATGAAGGAGGTGCATATACGTACAATTTTTGATTTTCTCTCACAGTCTTTAGGAATACCATAGGAATACTGCTTCAGGATAGAAGACACTGAAGCATTTCCACAATACAGGTAGATAGAAGCAGTGTCTTCACAAAATGTTGGTGGTTCCTATAGTGTGGGGAAAATACTGTTAAATCACATTTTTTTTTTTACACACATACACAGACACACAACATTATAAATGTTAAAACAAACCACAAGATGTATGGTGACAAGTCTTTCCAAGAGAAGTTCCTTAAGAAACTCTATGGCATCTGCTTGCCAGCGGTCACCTACCTAAAAATTGAGCAAACGTTAGGTTAGTTATGTGAAATATATACAGTGTGAAAAGCATGGTATTTTTTGTTGGACATTTTATTTTGTTCCAATTTACTGCCTTTTTTCAAATGAGTGCCTGATATAAAGCTAAGCCCTCCATGGTCTCCTAGGAGCAGTGCATTGATTTTCAGATTTCATTTGCTTTTTCATAGGCTGATAAAACACTTGAATATTCTCACATCACTAGGTCCCACACAACACAGTGTCCAGGACTAGCCTCTACCAGCTTTGAGCAAGTTTCAGGCTGTTTAGTGAGAAATTTGCTTCAAGGAGAAAAGAAAACTCTGTTCTGAAACCAATTTAAAGCAAAGCTGAAAGAATCTATAGAGGATGTCAAATAGTGTTCATTGAAAAGCTTTTAAAATGCATTTAAAATCATTAGCCTACTAAGCAGCACTGCAACTTGCTGCTGCAGCTAATGAGATAAGATATGTTCATTTATACTGAAACAGTAGTAAGGTCTTTTGCTTAACAAAGAGATAAGTCTCGATATTTTCCAGAATTACTTCAATTCTAATTGAAGATCTAATGAAGCAGCACCAGAGCAGTAATTTACCAACACAAGTTTCTAGAAATGTTAGGGTCCTTAACATAAAACGAGTAGGGGGTGGGTGTTGTGATATACAAATCAGTAGGCAGTTTCAATTTTTTTCTGGTGGGTCAATATGATACAGATAGTGTCAGCTGAAACCAATGGAAATGAATGTCAACACAAAAAAAGATTATTCATTATAGGGCAATGGTAAAACAGATTTACAAAATAGCACTAACATTATATATATATATATATATATATAAAAGGTATAAACGAAAGCTTTTAGTGTTACAACAGGAACCAGATTCTTCCTTTAATTGTGTAAACCTTACAGAAAAATAATTAGATAAAACTAAAAACTACAGGTAAAAAACCTTAAAACAAAAAAAGGCTCCATATCTGTTAAACAACATGCAATATGTAATACTTACAGGAAGTACATCAATCAATTGGCAAGGTATGCAAAAGCGTGGAACTGATGGATTGAACACAGCTGGGTAAAGATGACATTTTGGGATTTTTTCAGTGAACCCAAAATCTTCATATTGAACCTAACAGAACAAAAGCAAAACTATAATCATGTTTAGAGATACAGCAGATGTATCAAACAGATGTAGTACTGAACCCCCTGCTCAGATTACTTTGAACGCTGAATTTGGGTAGCTGTAAAGCTCAACATAAAGCAAAAAACTACAAATGAGTTTAAAAAGCTTGGTTAAGTTTACAACCTGTTACCACACAGTCATCAAACACAGTTGCTAGCCTAATGTTCAAGATTAGGCTGCATTGGACAGATGACACTTTAGGGAAGGAATTCGCAAATGTGATAACTTGCCCCTGATCCAATGTCTGCTTTAAATGCATATCATAGTGACACTTGGTATCTCACTGGAACCACACTAATGTGTTTCTTCACCTTTTGTATCAATGAACCAAGTCTATTTGTAAAAATACATTAAAAATTTTTGGGTGCATGTTATTAATGGTAACAAAAAAACAAAAAAAACCCAAAAACAAACAAAAAACATTTGTTCTGGAAAAAAACAAAACACTAAAATCAGTTTGGATAGACGAGTGAAATACATTTAAATTCAAAAGCAATATCAAGAACTGGTAACCTCTGGGATTTAGCACATTGGTAAATAATTGGTTAAATATTATTAATATTTACATGCAAAAGTCACACTCGGGGTCACTTTTAACTTAAAAAAAAAAAAACCCACTTACCTAGCTCCGTCACTGTCCCCCGGCGTCCTGTTGGTCCCCACAGGTCCTGGGGACATGTCCTGCTCCTCCGATCTCCAGCCGCGAAGTGTAGAGACGAGATTTATGGGGTTTCCCGGTGACATCAGTACATGCGTTGGTGTGGTCTGGAGGAACCGCAGGAAATTTAAATATTTTGTATTGGGTTCAATACAAAATAGCTGTATTGAGTATTTTTAGTAATTTTAATTTTGTTTTGGTATTTAAAGTTTATTATTAAATATATTAGATATCAGCGAGTTATGCCTAAGAATTAACAGCCTACAATGAAAAATACATTTCCATGCAAAAAATTTTACCACTTTTTGCATGTAAATTTGAACGGAATTAGACCGCTAGGGAGGTTATTATTCTTTAAAATGAGTTTAGCAATGGTAGTTTTTATAATCTACTAGCATTAACCCACATTAACCTCCCTGGCGGTAATCTCGAATGTGGCTCGAGTTGAATTTTCCATACCCAAAGCGGTAACCCCGAGCCACACTCGGGGTGGAACTGGCAGGGAGTTTAAAAAACCTACCTGGTTCCCACGTTCCAGCAGCGATGCCCGGCATCTTCTTTCCCTGGCGATGCCAGCCAGGCATCTGTGTAACCTGGCGATCCCCGGTGTGTGAACACTGGGGATGCGAGTCCTGGGGAAGCGCTGGGCTGGAAGGCGGGAAATTTGAAATACTAAGTATTTTTACATTTAAAAATACTTAGTATTCATACTGCCAGGGAGGTTAAGGATGCGATTGTGGTCTGTTAGCATGATAAAATGATACCATGATAAAATGAGTATAAGCAAAGCTGCAGTGAGATTGGAGTTAGGGAATGACAACAAAAAATAATTAAAAAATCTACTAATAATTGGATGGTTCAAAAGTCTAAATCCAAAGCATGCAGATACAAGCAAACATAAGAATTTAGCTTAAATAAAAATAAATAAATATAAAAAAAAAAAAAATACCACATGCACGCCTAAAATAATTTCTATGATAAATTCTATGATCATTTCTATGATAATTTCTATGATAAAAATTATATAAAAGATCACTATGTAGATTTGTTCAGTTCTAGTTTAAATTTAAAAAATTCTAATTTAAACAAAAGTATACATTTTCAGGATTGTTTATCCTGGGCAGCCTAGGTTAAAATAGGTCACAACCAGCAACCCTATGTTTCATAGCAGGAACACTTTCTTGATTTAACTTACAAAAAAATGTACCTTTATCATATCCCCTCCCAAGATTTCTAGAACTTTTCCTCTGTAAGACATGGTGTCTGCTCCTTTAATAATGCAGCCTTCTCCTTTCTTCCAGTTGTAAGGTGCCATTAATCCAAGACATTTAAATGAAGTTTGAATTTCGAGCATAAGGATGCCAAGTTCATTACCTAAAACAAAAATATTTCCATAAACACACAGTACTCTATCCCAAAATAACAAACATTTGGCTCAACAAAATTAAGATGCCAAAAACATGCAGTTAAGTTCTTTGGGTTCCCCCCAAATTGACCTTAGACTGTAATGATGACATGACTATGGTAGGGGCATTAGATTGTGAGCTCCTTCCAGGGACAGCTAGTGACATGACTATGGACTTTGTACAGTGCTGCAAAATATGATGGTGCTATATAAATACTGTATAATAATAATATTATTGAAATCACATCTCTATGACCGTAATACTCTGGTTAAATTTTTTTTTGTGTGCAATTCATCAAAAACAAAATCATGAACCCTCCTGGGGCTGGATTTAAAATCACACAAAAAAATCAAAGCAAAAAACAGAAATCACACAATCACAGACCTGCTGCCCAACTCATGACCATTTGAAACTTGCCAATGCAAGCTCCTGACACCCCACAGACAGAAGTGTTTTTCCCATATTTGGGTGTTTGCGTTTGCCAGTGAAAGAAATGTTAATTGGTTTGGTTTCTTTGACAGCATTCTGTCTTTTCTTTGCTGTTCCTACTTTGCTTATTTTAGGATTTGTTTTTACCTCTGAACTTTTATGGATCTAGGAATGCATAAAAAAAGGCATAACGGGCTGCATGGAACATAAACATCGATTTGCAAGAGTTGTAACAGCAGTGGATTTAGACGCCTTGTGTAATGTGTCTCAAGTTTCCAAAAACTTCTTTAAAATTTTTTCAATCTGACAATCTCTTGCAGGATGCCCATAGTCTCAATCTGACAGTTTTCTATATATTACTCACTGGAAAATATTTGCAGCCATTTGGGGAAGTCAGGGGACACCGCTGAGGGCCCTTAGTTAGTATTTTGGACTGCTAAAATGCAATAACATTGTTGCTCTAGAGTTTAAAATTACATTACTGATTGGTAGCACATTATAAAGATCTCCATACTAAACATGAAATATTACCCAAAGAGTCCTGGATTGCATAAATTGTGCCATCCTCAGCCACATGGCTGATTTTTGCCATAAATGTTGTCTCAGTAGGTATAAGTGGAGGAAGGTAGGGATCCTCAGTATTCAAATCCATTGCAGATTCATCAGAGACTGTAATGTTTTCTTCAGGTGAAACTCTATTTTCTCCATTTGACTTGGCGTTTCTAGGTTCTGTATTGACTCTTTTTTCAAATTCGTGTGCTGTGGTTGATGTGCTTGCAGTGTTATTAACTTTCATTAAGGAATCATGTTTTCTCAACCTATGAAAGAGTGAGGCTCATAAAAAAACTTTTTCATAGCACAATTACTTATTTAAAAATCCAATTTAGTTACATAAAATACTTGAATGTTCAAAAGGTATTTCTACAAAATAACTATTATCTATTAAAATCATGCTCGTGTCAATGGAATTTTAATGTTTTTTCAATATTGATAAGAAAACAACTAAGAACTTAAATATTACACCCACCACAATTTTTCTCTCAGCCAATCATCTAAACATAAAGTAGCTTTTCTATTACCATAAGGAACCATTGATAATATGTCAAAGTCTTTTGATTCCCCTGCTAAAACCAATTATTGGGGCGTCGGAGGGGAAAAAAAAGCCTCCTACATTGGTGGCCAGTGGAAAGAATGGCCCCTTTACAGTTGGGAATAGAATGTCAAATTTACAGACAACCTTAAAATATCAAATACGAGTTCAATCAGAAACAGTTCAAAGAACCCCTAGCAACCTCTGGAGCATCCACAGAACCCTGGCTGAGAACAGCTAACAAAAAGCTCTTCAAGACTGGAGAGGATTGACTATCATGGGTGAACCTGGGCTATCTAGCAATCCTGGAATGGTTTTCTTAAAAATATTTTCCTATAATTTGGACCAAATTTGTTCCAGACCATCATAGGAGAACCTGGGTGGTCTAGAAAACTCGGAACATATCTGGTCTGGACAATTTGCCAGCTAATAGCAAATAATTTTTTAGGAAAATTGATTCTAGGCTTGCTAAATCACCCCACTACCCCCCAAAAAAGAATTCTTTACGTAACTCAATATTTCAGCATGCAAGAGACTATATAGCAAGGCTATTAAAAATGTAAAATTATGGTTTCGGTACATGGGGAAGCAATTTTAAAGCTGAACACAACGCACAACACTGCACTTATTTAAATAAGTTTAACCTCAATGCTCCTTGAAAGCAAGTTCTCAAACATTTAAAGAGTTGTTCTTGGGGAGGTTGGGAGTTAGTGACACTTCCTTCAAATAAGTTTTGTTGTGCCTGGAGTTCAGCTTTACCTGCATAGAATTAAAATTTTTCTTAAACTTTTTTTTGATAAAGCTGCCACATATAATTTGATATGTCTGAAGATTTCCTCACGCCTTTTAAAAATTTGTGTTGTCCGAGCATAATTCTGACCATCCAGAGTCAATGGCTAAGAATGAACATGGTGAAAAGGACTTGGGTTATCTGACCCATAAAGCTGAATGGAAAAGAAAAATAACCTTCCTGTCAAGGGAGAAGAAGGTGTCACACCCAATGGAAATAGTTCCTGCTGTTGTGCCTCAGTGACCTACTCACTAAAGAAGTACTTAGAGACCTGGCAATGTAAAAATTAACTTTAACTGTGCAAATGTAATGGCTAAGGAAACAAAAACATTTGAATATGTACCTTCTTTCTCTTAAGGCCAAGCCTTTATTTACCAAGAAATCAGACACATCAATAAGCTGTCCTGCTTCATTTTTCCGTAACATTCTAACTGGCAAAGGCCACAGTGATGCATTTTCCTACAGAAAAATCAACAATTTACCACATGGAGTTCAGAAGACATGACTATAACCAAAGTAATTTGAAAATTATTTTTATCCACATGATGCTTTGAAAATGCAAACAGATAAAAGTGACATTGCTGTCTGTGACATGCAGCACAAGTAATAGGAACAGAGGGGACCCCGGGGGAGACAGAAACAAAATCTGGATGGAGTTAGAACACACCACAGGAAATATTTAATAAAATATAATTTTAGAATTATATTATTTTATGGTCATTTAACCTCTGAAATTGTTTAAAGAGATAACAAACTATGATACTAACACACATAGCTAGTATCTTGTTGTAAGGAAAATATATTGCAAAATATTTCAGGTCCGCTATCCCCTATCTCAAGTCAAAGCATTAAGAGGGGGAAAAAAAAAACTCTACTTGGCTAGATATCCACTTGGTGAGTGACCATGCAACCTCCAGAAAGATCCAGAAAACTATAATAATCCCATACTAAGGATTTCCAGGATCTCATCAGAAGGACCTCAATGTCAACCTATGCAGTAAGCATGTTGAATGCAAGCTAAGCATAGCCTATAACTTTTGTTTTTGTAAACAGAAAAAGCACAGGGAAATTAGCATATGGATGGACTGAAGTTCAGTTTAGTAACATATTTTTTTTTTTAGTATTTAATAATGCATAAACAAATATGAACAAGAAGCTTTTCTATTACGTACTTCAATTATCATTTTTGCTGTAGCTCCATTAAGATAAAAGGAAATAAAGTCACAAGCAGTTGCTGTCCAGTTTTTACATCCACCAGCTGGCCTACAAAAAAAATTATTATAAAAAACACAAAATTCTACATGGTACTAAAACAATTTCAGGTTTGTAAGTCACTCATACACTATAGTGTATTTTAAGCAAACAATTTTTATTTACTGTGAAAATTAAATATTTGTATCTTTCATGGTTTTGTTTGGTTAGTTGCATAGAGTGCAGTGAAAAGATTTCGAGGGAGAAACTTTAAGATGACTGAAAATACTTGTGAAAGGAGGGCCAAGATTGAGGTAGAAGAGGCAAAAGCTTGAATCTTTAGTTTGAGTGCAGAATCTACCACATCAGTATGAGAGGACATAGGTTCCCTTTGCTTGGGTAGCTGCTGTCTACAATTCCTCTGAAGAAAGATACTTGTCCAGTGACAGCAGAGACTCAGTGTTTGATTTATTAAAGCTCTCCAAGGCTGGAGAGAGTACACTTTCATCAGTGAAGCTGGGTGATCCAGAAAACCTGGAATGGATTTCCATTTCCAAATGAAAGTCATTTCCTTTTGTTAGGAAATGTTTTCAGTCCTGGACCAGATCCATTCCAGGTTTGCTAGATCACCAAGCTCCACTGATGAAAGTGTATCCTCTCCAGCCTTGGAGAACTTTAATAAATCAGGGTATCAGACTCAAGTATGCAAACCAACAAACCGCAGCCAAAGAGGCTGGCCAGTCTGACTCCATAACCATTTGGATCTGGTCAGAAACAACCAGCAGTTGCTGACTGGGGGAAAAAAACACACACATTGAAAAGACTATGAAATAAGCAGTTCTGAAAAAGACATTCATCCCCAAAGATACTAGCAAAACCGAACCCTGCTAAATATGAATGGGGCTATATTAGGTAGGCCTACAGTTTGTCTTCTAGTGTCAATTCTATTCTAGGGGGAAGTATAACCCAGTTGTCTAAATTTTACCCATTTTTTGGACAACTGAGAAAAATAAATGATTTAAAAAGCTAGAAAGGTATGTTCTAAACAAAATCAGCTGGTTTTAACCCAAAACTAAACCTAGAGGATGTGCTAATATGTAGAAGACTGTAGTATGGCATTTAGAGCATGAACTGATCTTAATAATTTATTGTTCTTTGTAAAGTCTTATGGGGAAAAATATGTTCATGAATTGTACACTACATTATAAAAAACACAAAGTACATTTTTGAAACATACTGTATATCCATCAAGGTGCACTCCAGGCACATAGTACCATAAATCTTCAGGTTATCATCCAATGTTCTCAAATTGATCACATTAGTCATCTCCTCCATTCCAAAATCATAGCAAAACACCTAAGGAGAAGAACATTATTACATATATCATATTACAAAATGTTGCTAATAAACATTTACTAGTATTTCCGATTTCTCCTCCTCAGCCACCTCCAACCCCAGGTATTTTATTCTGCCTATGTAGAGGAGTGGTCCTCAACCTTTTGGAGCTCGCCATGCGTGGGGAGCAGTGTGTCACTCAAAAGGGGAAGAAACTTCCCCCAAAGTGACGTCATGATGCCACATTTTATCTTTTACTATGATAAATAGTACATTACTATTAAATTTGGGATGTTAAATATAGATATCATCAATATCCAATTAATGTGAATAATATATATCTGTTTAAAACCATGTGATTTACTTTTTCTGCCTTACGTATATATACCTAAGCCATCATAATGTCATATATCTTAAATATTACCTGACGAGAAATTTTGAAAAAAATGTTTATGTTATAATTGAAACACTCCTTGTACATCATGTATTTATCGACATAATATGTTTATATGCAGCCTGCAGTTCAACATCATGCTAAAGAGTCCCCTGAAGAAGCCTTAAAGACGAAACGCATCGAAACACAATTTGAATCCCCATTTTCTTACATTGCCAGTGATAATGTTTAGTCAGATGTATGTGTGTAGTCAGATAATGTGTGTTTGAAAAATACTTGCAGTGATAATGTTTAGTCAGATGTATGTGTGTAGTCAGATAATGTGTGTTTGAAAAATACTTGCACCTTCTTGTTATTTCCATTCCTTAAATCAAGGAATAATATTGTATATTATAATTAATACACTGCCACAACAAACAAATACCCTGGCTTTCATATCGAATTATCAGGGTATGTGTCTTTTTCTCACTAGAAGGAATTGATTAGCATCCTCTCCTACTATTCATTCATGATGCCACAACCCACCCACTCTCCCATCGCAGGTCTGAACCTGTGATGGGAGATTGGGCGAGTTGTGTCCACAGACATAGTCTGCAGGTCTAGCCGGTGGGACCCCACAGGTGGAATCCTTCTCGCTTGGGGCACTGGCTGGTGGGTAGGGGACCCCTGATGTAGAGAAAAACAAGTATTAAAAGCAGGCTTTAAAAAAACATGCCTTGGCACACACAGGTATGCTAACTATAAAATGTAGCATTTTTGAGATGCTACACTGAGCTGCAAAGCATTATTGAGACAATTTAGACCAAACCAAAAACCCATCCCTGACATATTTACTGTTATGGCACTAATGCTCCTTTAGCTGTCACTCCCAAATACATAGAACCTTTAAACACAAAATCAAATACAACCAAATGTAAAATGGACAGAAAAAACTGAAAATATTTTTCAAATGAATGAATAAAAATGTTTACGATTAAAAAAATCAAAAAGTTCACTTTTAAATAGCAAAGCTAAAAGGGAAAAAAAATCCATGCCTATCATGAATTCCATGTTTCCCTGTATAACTGTTTCAGGTCAATCAATTATGCATTCTAATCAGAGTTAAAAAAAAATTGGCCAAGTAACTATTTTCAGGAGTTTCATGGATGGTTACAGCCTTAGAACCCTTATTGCAGTTGTGCTTTAAAGCAGTAGTCGCCTGGCAAGTGCGCCCCCCAAGCGGGGTCAGCAGAAGGACCCTGCTGGGACGGCACACCCTGCAGAGCCGCAGACCATGTCCCCTGTACGGATCGCAGGCTCAGGGAAGTGGGCAGGTTGTGTCTCTGGAGTGGGTGGGTTCTGGAATCATTACATCACTATGTCCTATGTTCTTTATATTGTCATGCCATCGGGGCCTTCCAAACAAATGACCTGGCATCAGATTTGGCTCTGTGCATAAACTGAGTCATTTGATTGTATCATGCAAGGCACAATCTTTTGCATGCACACTACTAGATCAGATGCAAGATGGCATGCACTTTTCTGGTGTGTATAACATATTTATCTCCTAGGTGCCTGTATTAACCCATGAATTATCTTTGCTATGGTGAAAAAATGGAAGTGGTACACCAAAGATGATCAGAATATTTTAAAAGTTAAAGAAAAAATGAACAAAAAAAAAACAGGTTTTATTCACAGATATATCATAATACAGGGAAATTTATATTTGAAAGCATAGGCTAATTCTATATGGTTGCACAAGTTGAATTTAATTCTGATCCATTAGAAATAAAATAAACAAAACCCACCACCACATGTTGTTCAGGTAACATGCTTTTAATCTTTCCACGTCTCCAAATATTATTATCGGACAGCCGTACAGCAACATACATATCCTCCTGCCATTCGGTGCTTTCTGGTTTCGAGTTTTCATACTTCTCAAACATAGATGCTTCCATGCTACAACCAAATTGTTTTACAACATTAGAACTAACCTTGCAGGAGGTTCTATAGGGTAACCAGCACTTACTAAAATTATGTAATGTGATCGCTTACCTATACAACTTGCATCCACGTATGCAGGCCCATACATAGATTAACCAGATCAGACCACGACATTTATGGTCATGCTAAAAATATCACTGCTACAATGATTTTTATTAAAAGGCATATTGCTCCACCTATTTAGACCTCATTACTCATGTGACCGAATCTGAAATGGTGCAGTGACTTATTACAAAAACACGTACATAATCAAGGCTGGCTAAACCTTGATTGCCATCGTGATTGGAAAAATGTCTTCTGATAAAGGATATTTGTATAAAAATCTCCCCAGCTCATACCCTCAATCTGTACAACACTGCGCAGGTAACAGGAGCCAAATCCTGACAGTGCACATCATTTGGCAGGTCATCCTTCTCCCAATTAAGTCTGAGTTACCCCACTTAGTTTAGTTTACAACTAAATCCAGCCTGTGCAATGAATAGCTGGTTCCAATTATGCATTATATGATTTTACCCCTGTACAGGTAGTCCTCGGGTTACATACGAGATAGGGACTATAGGTTTGTTCTTAAGTTGCCTGTATGCAAGTCAGAAGAGGTACATTATTTTACTAAATGCTATTGGAACAGATGTTTGTCTCAACATATTATTAGGCAGCATGGTGTCAGTTAGATTGAAAAATCCTCACTGTAAGTTAATCACAAAGCAAAAGCAAAGCAAAGTCTTGGTCATTAAAGAGTTACAAGAGGCTGCAGAAAGAGCTCAGCTCTTGAACATCGCCCACAACCTCAGCTGTGTTAAGCAAAAAATTTCTTCTGCAAGGCATGCAAACTGCCCCCTCCCCTGTTCAAGCCTCCGTTCTGCACATGGGCGAGCAGGGAAGCCCCTGTTTGTATCTAGAAGGCGTCTGTCCTTCACCCGGGGACTTCCAGTATATGGTTATTATAAGGAGGGGGTTTTAAGTCATGTGAAAAAGTTTAGTACTCCCACAATTACACTGACCAGTGCGTCAAATAAATAAATCAAAGTGCCAAAAATCTGAACCCATGCAGGTGGTACTGGTTATTCACGGGGTCATTAACCTCCTAAGCGGTAGTGTCACTTGGGGTGGATTTTGTTTGCAAAAAGCTGTAATGCTGAGTCCCACTCGGGGTTACTTTAACCTAAGATATAAAAAAACCAAAACAAAAAAAAAACAAAAAAACACACACTTACCTTTTTCTCCGTCGCTGTCTCCCAGCATCCTGCAGGTCCCCGCAGGTCAACTTAGTGGCAGGAAATTCAAAATCATTTTAATAAATTTATTAACTATTGAACTTATTTTGGAGAGTTTTGCTTAATTATATATAGCCTACAATGCAAAAAAAAAATTGTAACACTTTTTGCACGAAAATTTAAAGACTGTAAGTAAATTCCTAATAAAGATACGGCCAAGGGTAAGGTAAGGGTACAAGGCAAGGTACTCCGAGTGTGGCTGGCCATTATCGCTATCAGCTGTTATTTTTTTTACCCTGAGCCACACTCGGGGTTACCATTCAGGAGGTTAATGAAGAAACACTTACTAACACCCTCTGTTTAGATGCTCCACTTAGAATGTATGCTTGCATGTATTTTTTACTAAGCTATGAATTGTAAATGTGTAAACATACCAGAATACATGAAGTTATTAACTGGTATTTAATGCTTTTTTATCTGATGCGCAGTAAGCAACTTACCAATAATCTATTTACCTATGTATAGTGTGCATGCATTTACCTCTTAAGAATGTTTTCTGTGGACAGCCACTGTACAAATATCTTGCCAGGAGACACCACATGACTGATATAGACATCAAGCTCCTTACGCTCAGATAGAGAGATCGTGCTTATGCACTTTTCCACCGAGTCATGTGGAAGGTCCAAAACTGTATCCCACACTTCCTTCAGAGGCAGATGTGGATCACCAGATCCGGGGACACTAAATTAAAATATTACATGTATAGAATAGAATATAATTCTATATAATAGGATAAGAGTACTCAATACACTGAAGTATAACCTGCAAAGGATGATAAGGAAGCCTGAAACATCACATCCACATCTGAAACATCCATATATATATATATATATATATATATATATATATATATATATATTGATGGCTACCTCTGTTTAAATTGGACAAGTATTATCAGTGTTGCACTTCGAAAACTCTTTAAATATTATGCTACAAATATTTATGCATCATCATATGTTCTTGATGTACAGATTTTTTAGGGCAACCCCAACTTTTTGGAGCTCATGGACCACTAAATGCACAGACCCGGGACTGCCCATGCGCAGGAAGCCATGTGTCACTCAACGGGAAGATACCCCCAGAGTGATGTCATGATCCCAGAACCCACCCACTGTCCCATCGCATGTCTAAACCAGAGACACAACCGCCCACTGCCCCGAACCTGCGATACATACAGGGGACCTGACCCCACTAGGGGTTGCACCCCCCAGAGCCGCGGCCCACCTGTCAGATGGCTTTATTTTAAGATGCTACCTTTTCACAGATCCTTTCTGCAGTCCATAAGGAAATGTTCATCTGCTACATAACTTCCCAGCAAGTCAGTCACTGATTATGGATTGTGAAAAAATAGAAAATATATAATTTATTTCTGTGAAGAATTATACACAGACTGAATAAGTGGGACCAACTGGGAGGTAGTGGCTGTTTGACTAGCTGTGGATCTAGAACAAGCATAAAGGGGTAAGTATAAGACTTGGGGGTGGGGTAGTTTGTTTATTATGTACTCAAAACAGTGAAGATTCACGTACAGTAAAGGCAGAAACAGAAACTTACCGAGGTATAAAAGAAGCAACATTATTCTTAACAAGAATGGTGTTAATGCTCATCACACTTCTTGGATCGACATCAAAAAGCTCAACTGACAGCTTATCGTTTAAAAACATACCTAACAAATTCACAAAAAAACAGTTGTCAGGTAATATTAAAAAAAAAAGGAAAAATGCAAAATCATTTTCCTAAATTTCACTAAAGATACAGTGTCTCTAGTTTATACTACCACCTTAAAGAGCATTGGACACTGGCAAACAAAAAGTCAAAACGTAGGCCAGGTATAGTGTCTCCTACTACAAACATGCCAGTTAGGTGGCAACAACATCTACAGATACAGATACCATGACCTGGGCCTAACCCTGCTTTTTGGCCCCATAGTTGTATGTTGGGAAAGCAGCAAAAGTTTCTTGAGCAGAGCTTCTAGTCAGGTAGATAGCAGTCTCCAGAAGCTTACAAAAGGATGGGGGGGGAATAGATGTGGGTAGTTCAGTCATAGGTGTGCAGCTGACAAAATTAACTCTTCTAGTGACTATCCAAATTTAGATGGCAGATAGGACATTAGGAAACTGAGAACTGAACAGGGAGTCTGCTTGGTGACCTGTCCTCTTTCTTGTATTAGACACACTTTAAACTAAAAATACAGAAATACAAAGACAAAAACTATGACACTTCTGTACACCTTAGATGCAAACCCAATTTTTCTACAGTACAGTCTTGAAAAAGGTTAACTCTAGTAAAGAACAAAAGCCTAAACCATATAAAATGGTAGGGGTTTTAAATAATTGTCCCTGCAGACTTTTGTAGTTACTCATAAAATATTTATTTTAAAAGTAAAAAGGTCTTGGGGTATACGGTCATGTACACATGTACAGAAGGACTGGAGACTGGCATTTAGAAATAAAAGCTAATGTAGACACGCCACAAGTATTATATATAATCCTTAAACAGGAGCAGATCCAGCCTACTCACAATCTTTAGAGATAGATATGTGCAAAAGCAATGTCAACAGTTGTGAAGCTCCAAAGAGGACCAAAGAAAACTGAAAATGAGTGCAGTGGGGGAGTTAATAGGAGCTGGCATACATTTTTTTTTTGAACAGTATCCAATCCTTCTGAATTTGACAGCATAACTGGAAGGTATTAAACTTTTTGTGTCCCTCAGTAGATAAAAAGCTGTAGTTTCTAAAACATTGAGAAAAGCCAGTAAGTTTCATAAACAAACTTTATTAACCAAAATATATATTGCATTGTATGATCTTTAACTATGTTTTGACATGAGATGTTATCCAAAACTGAGGGTCACCTATTTAGAAGGTGGTGCTAATAATTAGAACATACCTATGGAATTACATTTCAGTTGTTTATAAGAAGTAAGTTCATCAAATAATTGACATGCCTCTGAACTCCACTGAGTAGCCTCATGTAAAGGTTGAACATATGCCAGCCTGCAGCTAATTGCCTATAAAGAAGAAGACATAACAAGTTAATCATGTTATACATGGCCACAAAACTTTTAATTTTCTAAATAAATAAAAAAAAACCCTGTGCCAGCTATATGACAGGACTGGTAAAAGAATTTGTGAATAAAAGGAGGTAAATTATTTACACCTTGACTAAACAGACCTTAAAACCTTGCTTATTTATTCTACAAGACATTTACAAGAGGAGGCACAAAACAAAAAAAAAAAAACAACAACAGAAAAAACAAAAACAGAAGACGACAGGCTGTGTTTAACACCCTTTTTAACATTGGAGTATCATTGAAATAACCTTAAGGTCTTTGTGGAAACATTCAATAATTACTGTAGCCAAAGTTCTGGAATATGAGCAACGTGGTTATTAGGAAGAATGCTTCTTACATTGCTGGCCAGTGGGAAGAATGTAACCCTTACAAAATAGCCCAAAACAGTATTAGTGTCAGGTAAACTGACCTGAGAGGCATTGCTTAGGAAACCCCTAGGAACCTCTGGGATTCCTTGGAATCCTGGTCGAGAAACAATTTTGACCAAAGGTTTTGCCCTTGTGGCTTTCCTTCCTGCGTGTGTCTACTTTGGAAAAGAAGGCATCCATTGACACAAGATAGAAGATCACTAACCCTGGAAATCTTGTTATGCACGTGCACTGATCAAACAAAATACTAACAGCAACTACTTAATATTGCGGAGGTTCCCTATGTGCCATCCAAACAGTCCTAACTGGTCAAGGTGTTGAATTCACACGTTATGGAATATGAAGGTGTACTGTGGTATCTGGTTAGCAGCAGGTTACACTGCATACTGTATGCCTTTTCACCATTGTAATTTCAAAGTCCAGAAAAGCACTCACAGACCTACTAGAGTGCACATTGACAGGAAGGATCCTGATCATTAAGATGCTGAGCTTGCACTGTGGTCTGTCTGAGCCACATAAAGTAGGCAGAATGAGAAGCCAGAGTAAGGCCCAATCTTTCACACTTTTCAGTTTCAAGAGTGCTACAATGCACAGCACACTAAACACAAGAAGCACCCAGTGCTTCTAACACGATAAAAAATAGTTACATTTGTAATATGTGAAGTGCTTTGCATTGCCTGTTTGTATACTGGGATACTTTATTACCTCAACCCTAAACCAACGTCTTATCAGCAGGACACATTTTAATATTCAAAACCTGATTGATAACCCCACAACTTGAAAAATTACTTTTGGAAATGCACTTTGTAGTAGAGTATGAAATACTCACATACAAAAGAATGACCTTTTGATCTAGTTATATATTGGGAGGGGGAAAAAAAAAAAAAAGGCAGCTCTTCGGGTATTGCTTCACTTTTCTTTCTCATAACAATCCTGGCTTCCCCACGATACTCTATGTAAATTCGTGCAGCACGGTGGCTAAGTGGTTAGAACTCTGGACTTTGCAGCGCTAGCTAGGTCCCAGGTTCAAATCTTGGCCAGGACACTATCTGCATGGAGTTTGCAGGTTCTCCGTGTGCTTGCGTGGGTTTCCTCCGGGTACTTCGGTTTCTTCCCACATTCCAAAAACATGCAGTTAGGTAAATTGGCTACCCCCAAATTTTACCTTAGACTGTATTAAAAAGATTAACATACGTAAACATTAACATCAAGACATTAACATATGACTATGGTAGGGACATTAGATTGTGAGCCCCTTTGAGGAAGAGCTAGTGACATGACTATGGACTTTGTAAAGCGCTGCGTAATACGTCGGCAATATAAATATTGTATTATAATAACTTCAACTGCACAGCCAAGTATGACAAGTATCGACTAAAAAATAGACAGTTTCTCCTGCAGATGGTGAAGTCTGACAGCTGACATGAAACATGGACAGCTGAGAGCAGGTGAGGGTCAACTTGCTGAGGCCAACCAAAGTCAATAAGGGTAGACCTAGTCAGACCAAAGCTGCATGTGGCTCAACAGTGGGGAGATGCATTCTTAAAGACGCAGGGTGTCAAATATTACATATGACATTCTACCAAGACTATGACACAAGAACTTCCCATACTTTACTAAAAACCTATTTTTATTTTTGTATCTGCTTTCATTGTAGATTTACATTCACTTCCTGCCAGGTGACAAAGTTGCAAAGCAGAAGAAAACGTGAAGTGGAAATCTCATTAAAATCACAGATAACAATAAAAAGGAGTTTGGCGCTTCCTCACTCTTTACAAACATAAAATAATATATTTACTGGGGTATATACTTCAAATACTCAAACATAAAGAATTCAAGGCCATCAATACTATTCAAATCACAGAAAAACAAACTTACCTTACGTGGTAACGACATGAATTCCTCTTTCAAAATTCTTAATTTTGACACACTGACTCTGGAAACATTTCCAAAGTCTACATAACTAATGTCAACTTCTTGAGAACTGGGTAATCCTAAAATTGGGAAAAGGAGATTATACCTCTATTTATAATAAAGAGTAACATTAAAAAGTAAAAAAACAATTATCTAATTTGTGTTAATAGAGCATAACTAATATGTAACAACTACTTAACCTTGGATACACATTACCAATCTGATTGAGCAATCTGTTAGATTTAATAATAAATTAGTAGAGTAAGGGTTACCTTAATGGCTAGGGATAGAATAGAATGTATTTGCTTTAAGAAACCCTGGTAGAAGATCAGTATTATTAAACACTATACAGAATTTTTACAAATTTTACAACATTAACATTAGTAAAGTGCTTTTCTTCCATAAAACTAAAATGTGCAGCACCAGATTATTAGTTCAATGGATAGATGGGATTTACAAAGAATAAAAGGAGGGCGTTCACTAAGCAGGTTTATTTATAGTCAGGAAAATTCTAATATACAAAAGATCCTGCATGAATCCCTGCACCTTACCAATGATTTCAGCTCTGTACCACTGGTCATCCTCATACTTTGCAACACACGATTGACCAATTATTGGAAAAGCAATCTTCCAGTCATCGGTTTCCTCACTGTTGTATACATCTTGGATCCTATTTACTACCCTAATGTATTCTGATTCACCAATCTGAAGTAAAACAAAGAATCTTTAGTTTTGCAGCTGTGTGCAAACACTTTTTTCGGATATGTGCTTTGCATTCACATCCTTTATTTGTTTAATTGAATAAACAATGAAAATATATGTTAAGTCAGTCTTTTGCTATCACCATCTTAATGTTTACATGAATAGATACAGCAAATAAAATATCCATGCATATTTTTAAAGTTCCAAAAACATAACAGTGCTATTAAAAGGCATTTGCATGCAAGTTTGCCCTTCAACACACCTGTAAAGAGTCTGATTTACATAAAACAATAAAGCACAGTTATGGTATTTTCAGCAACCAGATCAATCAAATTATACATTTTATCTTTCATATAGATTTAAAGGGATATTAGATCAATGTGTAACACTGCACTGTGCTTTTTATAAAAACAAAAAATGTACCACATTAATGTAGAAATCAGATGGATCATTCATATGGCAGACAATAACAACAACTTCAGTCATGTTACTTGGTAACTCTTGATCTTTATATTGAGCAACAGGTGAATTTTCATATGTACTTGGAACTTGAGAGGGAAATCTAAAAAAAATAAGTAAAATATCTTAACCAAATTAACCAGTTAACCAAGATTTTTTAATTTTTATGCACCAGAAAAAAAAAGAAAAAACAGTCACTGCAATTGCTGGCTGGAAAGGAAACAACAAACTAGGTAAACATAACATTTAAAAATTGACTTTACTATACACTGAACTGGCCAGACATCAAAACCATTTGCATATTATTGTGTAGGTCCCCCTTGTGCCTGTAGTATCTGGCACTAAACAGTGGATACAGACAGTCACTCTGCATCCACTGGCCCACATTCTTCTAACAGCGTATAATGCTGCTATCTCCATCTCAGGTTTAAATAATAAAAAAAAAAAAACAAAAACAAAAACAAAAAAAAAAAAACAAACAAACAAACAAACAAAAAAACTACTAGTCATCCTCATGATCTAAATGGAAAATCAGTTCATCAGACCATGTTACATTTGACAGTTTACAGAGAGCATCTTAAAATGGGACTAAACCATGAATACTAACTACTTATATGTCCCAGTTCCATCACAGGCACCATCTTCAGCTATACTGACTGGCTAGGTGCCAGATCTACTGGCATGTAAATTGCAAACAAGGCTGGGGCAAATAATGAAGCTCGAGTCTGTCTGGGACTCTCTTTTGAACAGAGATTGCAAGACCTTTAGACTGGAAAGTGGTGGCACACCTTTATGCTGAAAAAAAATCTTATTAGTGGATTTGGCAGCTTTGGAATATAAAATTAGGGGAGCTGGACAGGAACCCAGCATTGCAAAGAATAGGAATAGATGAACATGTGTTAGCAGTCTTCTTTATAAGCATTTTTGCGTGAAAAATGCTTTTTTTCCCCCAGTAGCATCCCAACATAACAAAGCTAATGACCCACACAGACATTTGTTTTATGTAGCGATTGAAGGGTCAATGGAAGTAGTCATTAGAACACTTATAAATTACAAAGTGTGGCAAAGTATAAACTAATAAAAACTGTTTTTCTGCACAAGTGGGTGCAGAAATAGCAAATACATCATGGATTTCTGTAGTATTTCCAACTTTTATACTAAAAAAAAACAAACCAAAAAAAAACAAAAAAAAGATTCAAGGGAAAGGTCTTGGCGATCTAAGCAGCCTAACATGACCCTAGGAAAGCACAAGTACCGTAAAATATCAAACAAGAAGCCATAGTTACGCAGTTCCTGTTCTCCTCTCTGTTTTTGCAAATTAAACACACTTTCAGCTATCTACACAGGCTTAAAACTATGGAGCTACCTCTTTGCAGCTATCGAAGTGAAAATTTAGAAAGCACCACAACAGAGCCCAATACAAGATGTCACCTCCAGGCTCAGCCCGCAATGTAGCACAAAACCCAAACTAAAGATGGCCATACTGGATAGCTGCATTTCATTAGGTAAAACATCTTACTTAAATGTCTAGGTTGAAGCAGCCTAACATTTTTTTTTCAAAAACAACAGAAGCTTCAAAAAAACAAAAACAAAGACTATTTTCCTAGGGCATTAACCACCTGAGCGTTACACTGATTTCTAGATTTCTGTTCCAAAAGCGTCACAGGTTTTCATGAAATTTTTTTTTTTTTAAATTGTAGACCTGTAACTTACAGAAATATGTCCGAATAGGGTTCTAGTAGATATCATGAATATAAAAAATGTTTGAAACACACAATCATGTAAAAAAAAAAAAAACTTTTAATAAAATTAAAGGAAAAACACAAAAATCAGCTTAAACAAGAACACATAAATAAATGGAAAATGCGATAATTCGGTATAATGTATAGTAATATATTTTTCTAAAACACCTCCCTAGTGTCCGTCACATACCTATAGACAAAACCACATAAATATATTTTCTATTATTTTGTATTGGATTGGATACAGGACTCTGTATTAAATCCAATACAAAAAATTTGAATTTTCCGCTACGACCCTCATCGACGGGCGCACGCACGCGCATCACCAGGAATCGCCGAGGGACGCGTACGCAAATGCAGGGTATTCTAATTCTTTCCAAACTTCCATGCAAAAAGTGTTACATTTTTTGCATGGAAATTTATTTTGGATTGTAGGCTCTAATTCACCGAATTACCGCATAACTCACCAAAATATGTCCAAAATTTTATAAATTTAATAATTAAATTTTTTTTTTATAAAACATAAAAAAAAAAAAAATCTTTAAAAAAAACTAAAAAAAGTTAAAAAAAAAAAAAAGTGTAAAATGTAATGTACAGTAGCTTATATAATATATATATATATTATATAAGGATTTCTTTGTATTGAACTCAATACAGCTTTTTTGTATTGAGTTCAATACAAAGGAACTCAATGCAAAATTTTGAATTTGCCGCCCCGCCTCCCTCCCGCGCCGACGCACGCAGCGACGTCACCGGGAAACCCCGGTGATCGTCTCTGCACTCGCCGGCTGGACACCGAAGAGGACAGACGTGTCCGGAGGAGCGGAGGGAGAAGGTGAGTATTTTTTTTTTGTCCAGCGATCGACGCTGGACAGTGAGAGGCACAGGGATAGGGACAGGGACAGGGAGAGGAGGGAGAGGAAGCCGGCTGGCTTAGAAAAGAAAGCCAGCTGGCTTTCTCCTCTAAGCCGGCCGGCTTTTTCTTTTAAGGAGAGGGACACCCGACGCTGGAGGACGACGCTGGAACACGGAACCGAGGCTGGATTAGCACAGCGGGACCAGGTAAGTGGGGATTTTAGTGTAGGCGAAAAAATACGGGGTTATCCAAAAGAGCAAAAATATTTAGTGCGAGAAATTACGGGCTTAGCGGTTAGGGGGTTAACAAATAACTGGAGGATGGGGAAAAAATACAGTTCTAAGCTGTTCTGGTGTAAAGTGTTATTTGAAAGCACTTTTTACTTCTTTATCCATACAGGTCCCTCAATGGGCAAGAAATAAAGGATTTCTACAATATCACTTTACATTTTTTCCATAATGTTAGACAGTCAGCCACTTACCTTGCCATTTCCAAGAAGACTAGAGACTCTCGAAGGGAGACTGGCATATCACTGTTTATTTTACTTGTGGGGGGTTTCTTCAAGTCAACAATTAGAATCTTGTTCTCTTCTCTGAGAACTTTCATTTGTACACATTTGTTATTTATCATCCTGAGAATCTGATTTCTAATTTCCCTGGTCCATGCTCCATCCTAGGGAAAAATACAATGTGAAGCATATACTTAATGATGCAAAGTCTAACTAAATATACTTAGCTATATACATTTTTGTTAATTCTGTACCTCAGCAACTACTGTTAGTGTCTCAGAGAAGCTGTGAACATGCCTGGCACTGCTGCTTGTAATCTTTACTGAATAAAAGTGTGACAAGAACAAATCAGGAGAACAATTGGGAGACACAGAGTAGTTATCCTATAACAGCAGAACCTGAACGGAACATCTGCGGTGACATCAATTAGGGTAATTCATTTAATAAACACTGAAAATATATTGAGAATTTCCATTAAAAAAATAACGTTTTTTCCCCCCCCCCCTAAAAATACTATTGTAAAACATATCTTGATTTATACTCAGGTCCCGCCACTAGAAGATTTTGAGCTCATGTAAAGTGTGTAACAAAGTCTTGCAGTTTGATATAGAGTTGGTTTTACACTTTACACAAACATATAGCATCATCTACTAGTGGCAAACTATAATGCACAAATAACCATTTACTGTATGTTCAACTCGAAAGTACAAAATAGTACACAAGACATCAAGGCCAAAAATCAACTTCCCCCCCTTTAGATGTTAGATATAGATGTTTTAAAAGTAACAGACCATGAATTTATGTATTCTACTTAATGTTTTTGCAATTTCTAATGATTACACAGCTGAACAAGAATTTTTTTTCCCACTTGCCAAGGATTTTTCAATATATTTAGTGTATTTCAGGTCTGCTGAATCCAGAAATGACATCAGTTTCATTGAATAGGCTGTTGGCATTGAATTGCAAAACACTGATGCTTTGCATTTTATATATTAAATGTAGCATTATTTTTACAAAACTTTCATTTGTCTTCTTTTTATTCATACATTTTCTTTTTTTTTTTACAGAAATATGAGTTCATCAAGAAGTTGTTTAAATGACCCCTGATGTATTTTGCTACATTTGTGGTGAATATTCTCAACAAAAACAAGAAGAAACATTACAGAATTTGTGAAACAAGCATATCTTGCATATTTTGGTATTAAACTGTGGGACCAAGATAGGTATTGGGCTCCCCACATGGTATGGAAAACTTGTGTACAGTGTCTACGTCAGTGGAAAAATGGAAAATGGAAAAGTTTGAAATTTGGTGTACTAATGGTATGGCGAGAGCTGTGCTGTGAATGTAAAATGTTTTAAACATTACAAGATAAGTGGGAGTACCGATTTGGAATCAGCAAAGCCCATATTGGAGTACCAGAATACCGAGCAGAAGACTGGCGGCTTTTCATAGACAGTTCCACTCAAAGTTTGAAATCTGTATTACTGCATAATGGCAACTGCTATAAATCAATTCCAATTGGTCACTCAACAAAACTTAAAGAAGAATATGAAAATATCAAAATGGTCTTACAAAAGCTTTGCTGTCATGAACACCAGTTTGGACAGCAAAGTGGATACATAAAGTTCCCATGTTTCATCTACTTGTGGGATAGTAGAGAAAAGCAGGATCACTAGAAAAGGTGAACATGACATCCAAGAGAAAACATGAAAAAAAGGTGCAGCGAACATCGTTAATGAGCCAATGGTTCACAAAGAAAAAAAAAAAAAATCATTCTCCTTCCGCTAAACATAAAGTTGGGATTAATGAAACAATTTGTTAGAGCTCTGAACAAGAAAGGCAACTGCTTAAAATACATTTTGTAGAGTCTTCCCTCCTGGATTGGGTACTGAAAAGTAAAAGCAGGAATCTTTGATGGACTCCAGATTCAGAAACTGATAAACGAGTAAAACTTCACAAGTTACATGACCGATACTGAAGCTTCTGCTTGGCACAGCTATGTCATGATTGTCAAGAACTTCTTGGGCAGAGGCAAGCAAACTTTTTTGGCCGCTAGGCTATTTCAGTGGTAGGCAGGAGCGCACTAGGCCAGACTCTCTCTCGATTCCCGCTCTAATGGCTACGCCCCCACCAGGAACATCCCCTGAAGGGAATTCCCTTTTCTCTGCAATGCATACAGAGGAGAGGGAATGTTCCTTATTCACCCCGGCGGCGGAAGTGTTACGCCGGCCACGATAAATAGGGAAGGGAGCCACAACACGGAGGCTCAAGAGCGGCTCCAGTAGTTTGTTCCAGCTCCTCCGCGAGATTAGGCAAACTACCTGCAAATCGGCAAACTACCTGCTAGGCTGTATCTGGCCTAAAGGCCGGGTTTGCCTACCTCTGTTCTTGGGTAACCCATAAGGAACAAAATTATGAAGAACTGGTACAAAACTTGCTCTTAAACTTTAAAAATTTGGGAGCTACTACGAGCATAAATTTCCCAAAAACCTTGGCGATTTCTGTGAGGAACAAGGGGAGAGGTTCCATCAAGATATAAATGTGATGGAAGAAAGGTATCAGGGCAGATGGGATAGACACAGACAACTGGGACCGGCTTTGGTAATACAAACCACTTTTATGGGCTTATTATGTACTTCAATCTTTCAAAATCTAGGCTTCAACTGCCATATCAGAAAGTGAAAATCAGGATGCAAGTCAATCCTTGTGACGGAAGGTACTTACACTACGGTAGAGATCATAATTTGTTTGTCTGGTCCTGAAACAGGATGTACTCTACTCTTTTTTAGTAGCAAGTTATTTTGCTCCTTCTTGATGGTTGATGTATCCTATGGTAAATCTAAGAGTCTAAGAGGAAGCCAAAACCTCTGTAATGACAAGACTGCCGTGGTGAGATGGTTTTTGACAATTGGATCATGAAAGATTGACAAAGCCCCCACTTGGGATTAAGATACTCACATAACCCAAACATATGGTCAATGTGTCACTGTCTGTATTCGCCTGTCATTTGCAACCCCTATTTATTGTACAGGGATGTGTAATATGTTAGCGCTATATAAATCCTGTTTATTAATAACAATAATAATAATATAGTAGTGGATCCAATAGTCAGAGGTGACCAGGACACTTAATTGGGCAGCAAGTTGAAGTCTTTATTTTCACATGACCCTGCAGAAAGTTATCTACAAAGATGAATGTGATGTCCACTCTTGCAGCATAATAAGAATTTGCTTAAAGGCCAACAAAAATGAAAAAATCTTGAGAGAAATGAAAAAAAAAAACAGCAGAGTAAAAGGAAAGATGTCTAACCTCCTAGACTACTAGCAAACTGAGGCATGCTGGCGGAAGGAGGGAAAAGCTTAGGCTGGCTTAGTGTCATCATTTGAAATCATATCCAAATAGCATCAGATTTCTGTGCCCCTCAATGAACCATAGAAGAATTCTGAAATCTCTAGTACTGCTGAAAGTTGATAGGAACAAAGCAACTTACAGGAGTTGGAGGAACAATATCCAGGGAGCAATGAATTGCAAAAGGATCCATTAGTCTTAACCTTTCATCTTCAAACAAGTCCATTTTTGTCAAAATTGGGCACAAGTCATTTACTTTAGTTTGAAAGAAGGAAGCTGGATCACCTTTCCTTAAGTCAGCTCCTGTGAATCTAAAAAAAAAAAACATGTCAATTAATAAATGATTATAGGACAACTGCATCATTAAACAATTCAGATACCACTACACACACACTTTTCACCCTATTCTACTCTGCATTTTACTTTGTTATGACAGCAAAAAAGTGCGGCTAGGGAGGTAAATAAGGTATGCAAGCAGTAGGAATGTCAGACTATTGGGATATTATTTTGCACAACAAAGAGAAGGTAATAGGGTCATATTTTTGTATCTCAAAAAACATGCATTTGTACATGAATTGTTAAGCACAGACTGCATTTGTTTCTGTAGGAATCCTTTTGAAAAAAGGATAGTTGGTGCTTTACAAACAAAACTCTTAATATCACTGCACTAGAAACCGATGAAATTACTACATCTTATATCTATTATTACTATAGTTACTAGTTTTAATTGTCCTAAAATTGTAAATACCATTCCACTGCTTACTCAATCATTTGGAAGTCAGTCACAATGAGGTTGATTTGCTAAAGGAACTTTTTTTTTTTTATATCACCTTTCAAACAGATCTGAAAACAAGATTTTCCTGGAACAACTGGATGGTTTAAGTGATATCAAGTAACATCCCTTGGAAGGGGACAATTTACTCTGTCATGTTAACAGAATTTATCCCAATAGCAAATAAATCCCATTGATTCAACACACAGGAGAACCAACACCACCCATACCACTGAAACAGAGTTCCAGTTTGGTATTAAACAAGGTTTCCATACTTCAGGTTGTATGTTTTTGTCAGAAATCCCCTAGAATGGACTTCTCTTGCAGCTCTAGTATCTACCCAGAGAAACACACAAGTGTCAGCATGCTGTTCTGTCTTTTATTATTTTTTTATCTGGAACAGAGAAGTACATTTTGGGCCAAGTGATTGGAAACATGCACAAATATCTGCACCTTTGGAATTATAAAGTCACAGGTGTGGATAGCATGCATACATCAGTGTATATGTGGGTATAATTCACAAATGTGAGGATTTCTGACATGCAGCATCTGGTGTAAGGAAATATTGTTTAACTATAAGCTGGAACTCATTCCATAGGATTCATGAGATTGTTGCTGGTTCACTTTTAATAATGGGGAACAAATCAGAATTATAGGAAGTAAAACCTGACTTTATTTACCATAAAATACTGCTTTCTTAAGAGTCTACTAAGGGAATAGGGAAGTTTTGAACCTTTCTGTCATACTGCTAAATATGCGAGGACTGAACAAACATTACAGGGCAGTCTACCTGCATACATCAACAAAGCATATGTTTAGTAGCAAAGCAGTACCATGAGAATTATTATAAGCACAGAAGGGGGAAATCCATGTCCCGCTCCAGGAAAGGAAAAAAAAATGTTTAGGGCGAGTACAAAACTCACTGAGGGACACAAATTCATGAAACTTTGTCCAATGAAAAAGAAAACTTTTAGGTCTTTAGGAAACCCTTATTACTATATTTACAGCTTACAATTCATTAGTGTGGTCGTTAGTAGGAAGAATACATCTTACATTGGTGGCTACTGGAATGAATGCCACCCTACAGATAGCCAAAAAGATCATTGGTGTCACTGAATCTGACCCGAGAGGTACAAATTGCTCAAGGAACCCCTGGAAATATTTGGAAGAACCCTAGGTTTCAACAGAACCCTGGTTGAGAAACACTTTTCTAGACCATGGGCATTGTCACTAGTGGATGGAACACAACCCATTTGTTGACATTTTTACACTTGTACCCATTTTGACAAATGTATCTACATATTCCTTTATTTATTTTCAGATAAATAAATGATGGTAGTAGTCTGCACAGTGGAAAAGTAAACCCAGACAGGCAGACTTTTTATAGAACATAACATCTCTTCTGTCAACACAGTTTCTATGGACCTGTCAATGCTTTTTGCTGGCATTGTACACTAAAGTGTGGCAGATGCTCCAGGGGTCCAGATATGAAAATTCCCTAGAGAAACATTTTTACATTTTTTCCTCTTTTCTTTGATAAAGCGTCCAATCCTTTGCACAGGCAGCAATATACACAGTGGTCTTCCAATTACGCAGTGTGAATGCCCCTCAATATAAATGAATAAATTCTCGTTCTAGTTTTATGAACACAAATTAAAAGCCAAGAATGTCGAAAATGCATTAACCGTGAGTGTTCCAGCTTAGCGACAACGCAGTTAATCAACAAGGATGATGACAGCCACCCCTGGGACATGGAAACAAATACTTCCTACTATTTCTAGCCTGTGAGGCTTCTAAATGTTAGGTTACCAAGTAAATTAACAAAACCTACCTTGTTACAATTAATATCTCGGAATCACCGTAATCAAGTAGAAAGACTTTCATACGTGAAATATCTTCAACTCGATATCTGATTGGGCCGCAAGGTTTCTGGAAGTATTTACTTTCGAAAGGAATTAGCTCAGTAATCCTTCCTCGGCACCATGTATGGTGTTTTGAACTTTTAAGAGCTATTATTTCTCCTGTTTACAACAAAAAAACACAGAATTATTTTCGATCAAACTAGATTGTATACAGAATATAACACTTTGTTCATTCATTCTTTTGCCCAAAGAAGGCTGGATTAAGTGTGCATATCTAAATGCCCTTAGAGATCTATGACTTTGCACAGTTATGACAGTAATTTTTAATAACTTACAGCAACAATTACATCTCATAAAACAAGATGAAATATATTCACCTAACTCCAAGACATCATAGGGAGAACAATGGTTGCACATACGGCACAGTGTAGTTAAACGCTGTCCAAGCATGATCATCTGCTTTTTTTGAGAAATGCGGTGGATATAAAAGTTGCAAGGATTAACAATGTGGCTGAGGTATACGAGTTCTGATGTGCCTGCAAATAGAAACACAATGTATGCCATTTGTATTCATGGGGGACCCTACTTCTACTTCACTGTATACATATTATGGGCATTAAATATTTACCAATTTGACTGTAAGGCAATTTATTTTCAATGAATACAAAAAAAAAGCCCATGCATTCCATTGAGGTAGTCCATTCAATGCCCAACACATCACATTACACAAAAGTAGGACTACATTACATAAAAAGCATTTTTCAAAGCACTCCACACAGCATGAGCCATTCAAGTAGAGCTATACTTTCTAATATTACTTTGGAGAAATAAAACCTGAAAATAAAACTACAAAGCTACATAGATCAAAATAGGCATCATTTGCTCTAGGGCAAATTACTAATTGTATGACAATACAGGTTCACTTTAATGAAGTCCCAAAGTGTATATCTATTATTTAAAAAAAATGAACAACAAACCCCAAAGTGTATATCAGTGTATATCAATCCAAAAAAAAAATACTTGCCATGATCACTTTCCTTTTGACAAAAAGGTGAACTGAAAACCTTCTTCTGGTTCTTTTTAAGTTTCTTGGATTTACAGTTGTACGGTTCTGTATTTGAAACTTTAGAAAAAAAGTGTAACGGTTAAAGCAAAAGGTGCTTTGAGCTTTTGAAGTGGACGTACAGTCTGCAAAACCATATATTAAAAACCTGCTCCTTATTGCCCATATAGTTGTCCAAAAGCAACTTCATGTGTGAAAAAACACATTTCCTTCATTTCACAGTGAAGCCATAATTGCATGGTAGAAGAAGAACTGTACAATAGTAGTAATAAAGCATTTTGTTCTTTCTTTTGCCACCTGCAATTTTGCTGATTTGCACTGCAATTAAAAACATATATTCTCCTCTCCAAGGGCCTGATTTATTCAAGCTGTCCAAGGCTGGAAAGAATACACTTTTATCAGTGAAGCTGGGTGATCCAGCCAACCTGGAATGGATCATGTCCAGGATTCAAAACATTTGCTAGCCTCCCTGGCAGTCTGATTATACAAGAATTTTTAAATGTGAAAGTACATGTAAAAATATCTATTATTTTAAATATTTCCCACCTGGTACGGCCCCCCAGCCGCACGCTCACATGTCCCATGCCTGCCCGGCATCTGCGTCCCCTGGCCTCTCGTCCCCAACGTTCACATGCTGGGGACCGCTAAAGAAAGCCGTGAGGACTAGGTAAGCTTTAAGGTTCCCCCTTACAATTCCAAGCTGAGTGTGGCTCAGGGTTACCGCTTTTGGTACTGAAAGGTAACCTCGAGCCACACTCGGAAATACCGCCAGGGAGGCTAGAAAACAGCATATGACTTTCAAGAATTTTTTTCCAGGTTTGCTGGATCACCCAGCTTCACTGATGAAAGTATATAATTCTCCAGCCTTGGAGAGCTTTAATAAAAATGTCCAAGAAATGCCTAATAGGAGGGGTCTAAGTCGCTGGCACAGCCTCCCTTGGATAAAGCTAAGCTTAAACCTCTTTAGGTACTGATTTTAAAAGGGACCCTTTCATAAGAGTAATAATGGTGTGAAAAATCTATAGGAATGGGGAAATTGTGACTATACAGATAGTTTTGCTCCAATTTAAATTTAAAAGCTCAGTTTTGCCTTTCACTGCCTTGGCCATAAGAGTTACAGTTATGGCAACAGAAGGGCTAAAATTTAATTTTAGCTACCGTGAAGTAGTGAAGACAAGATATGCCATAAGTGCATTATTTTCGATTGATGGAGCATGCTGTCAGTGTGTGCCCAACATCATTTATCTAACACTAAACACAGATTTACCCAAGCATTTCAATATTGTTTTTTATATTCAAAGGCTCCCTTTGCTAAATATGGTAAAAAATATTTGATAAGACTCCCAGAAAAAAAAAAAAAAAAAAGACAGTGTGACATATCTTTGTAAAAGCCAGTAATGAGAATCGTGGAGTGCAAAAAGAAAGTGGAGGGGTTCCTTGGCCATCAAGTTCATGTTCGGGGCTTTTCCTGGGTTGAGGTAGCCCAGGTGCCCCATTTAAGAAGTTAGGAGCATGCCAAGAGGAGCTCAACTCAGGACACTTCTAGTTTAAATATATATATAAAATAATATTGTTTGCATGCACTATATATATATATATATTTATATAAATGTTTGCATGCACTAAAATTAATTATATATTTTTTTCTGAAAAGAACATTTTTTATAGTAAGTATGGATGGTGGTTATGGAATCTTAATCACTTTTTTTTTATACCAGTAGTATCTTCTGTTAAGTCTACTTCTGGCTACCAAATCTAGACCTAAACATCTGTGGCATAGACTCTATGTGAGTATCTATGGAGGGTTCCCCATTGTTATGAGAGAGACTACAGTTATTACTCTTACGCACACAATACATATTGCAGCATTAAATCTCGATAGTGCACGTTTCTAGGCTAAAACTGGCTTGAGGCTATGGTCAGATCACACCGAAATTTAGATGGGCTGCCTTCTGAAATGCAGAATCTATTGCTTTTGGAGATTTACCAACTTCCTGCATAACTCCTCCAACTTCCTCACACAAATTGTTCATTTACAGTCTTGACATAAACCATATTTGTTAACTTGCCCACTTGCAAAACGTTCTAATGCGAGGCAGGAGTGCCTATTAAAACTAAAAAAAAAACTCCACTGTGAAATCTTTAACAAATATGGAAAGCATGTGTCATGTGTTATATACCTCAGAACCTCGAGGAGTGTCCCTTCCATTACCATTATTATTATTACACAGAATTTATATAGCGCCAACATATTACGCAGCGCTGTACAAAGTCCATAGTCATGTCACTAGCTGTCCCTCAAAAGGGCTCACATCCTATTGTCCCTACCATAGTCATATGTCTTTAATAAGGTCTAAGGTCAATTTTTGAAGGAAGCCATTTAACCTAATTGCATGTTTTTGGAATGTGTGCATTCTAATTGAGCTAAAAAAAATTTTTTTGAAATCAAGACAATGCTCAGCCATTTTAAAAATATTTTTGAAACTTTACCATAATCCCAGACTACACTCCAAAACTCACTCCTACATGAACAATATGTTTACACGCATAAAAGAAATAGCTCTAACTAGTTCTAATACTACTAATATTCCTCTGTAGGTGATGCTTCAGAATGCCCTTTCACCACTGATGATTTTCTCCATGCTAAGGCTGGGCCTACATGAACGGTTTTAAAAACGCATATAAAACGTTCCTACCATGTTTATATGCATTTTTGCACATTTACAAGCGTTTTAAATCTTAACTTTAAAACACTAAAAATCTTTTATAAACACCAATGACGCGTTTTACATAAGCGTTTATAAAAGTTTTACTTTTAACCCTTTTAGGGTTAAAACACATACTACAGCTCCTCTGTATCTATAAACACATGCAACTACTCTAGGGCTGCGGGAGCAATCAGAGGAGCAGAGCTGTCAGCATAGCAGAGCTCCGCTGACTGCTCTGCTCCCCGATCAGCTGAGGAAAGGGAAATCCTGATGATGCTTGAGCTTTCATCAGGGTTTCCTATTTCTCAGCCAATCACAGAGCACTAGAGGTGAATGGAGAGCCTTGTCCTCATTTAACCCCTAGTGCCCGGGGATCCCTCACTGTCAGGAGGCGTCCCAGGGCTGTGTTCATATTAGGACTGCAGCCCTGGGAATCATTCTGTCATTGGGATAACCTGAAAAAAAAAAAAAAAAAGTTTAGTTACACAAACACACACACATTTAATAAAATAATTTAACATTAAAGAATCGTCCAGTTTTCTACACGTTTTAACCCTTTCAGGGAATGAGTAAGAGGTTTTATGTACCCCTGTACTCATTCCTCAGGGTGGGTGGTGTAGATCTGGGAGTCTCCTTATTAAAGGGGGCTTCCAGATTTCAAAGTCCTGCTAAAACCGTTTTTAAAAGCCCCCATTGTTTTCAATGGAAGCTTTCATAAAAAGCTTAAAAACGCTTGTAAAAGCCTCCATTGAGTTCAATAGGAGTGTTTTCAATCGTTTTTCTATGTTTCTATGCGTTTTACCTCGTTTATCCTGCCTTTCAATTTTTTAAACATTGCAAGCAATGTTCAAGATAAAGCTCATAAATGTGCCTGAAGGAAACTTCCCGGTGAAGATTAGCCCATGAGATGGAATGCATGGGGACTTCAAACATGGGCTTTAAAAGCCTCAGGTTAAATGCTGGGTAGCAGTGCAAGTAGACTAAGCCTAAGAGAAGTTTAGGACAAAATTTCAAAATCATCAAGGACCACGCAGCCCCCAATAATATGTTACTGGGCAAAATTTTTGTTATTCCCAAGCCATGTAAATATTCTACCCTATTTAGCAATTGCCAACCCATTTCTCTACCTAATGGGGATACAAAATATGCCAAACACTAGTCAACAGACTCTCTTACCTCTTCTCCCTTTCATAAATGAACAAGTGGGGATTATTCTTGGTCGTGATCTTAGAGGCAAGACAAATAGAATCATTCATCTTATCTCCGAATATTAAATAAGATTTATATTGTGTCAACATATTACGCAGCGCTGTACATTAAATAGGGGTTGCAAATGACAGCTTACACCTATGTTTTAAAACATAAAATACCAGTCTGTCTTCTGTCAACTGATGAAAGTAAGGCTTTTTGTCATTTGAACTTTTCTTGAATAAACCCTGAAACAACTGGACTTGGGAGCTATCCTGTCCAAATATATTATGCTCCTGCAGCCAGAATTCTATGTAATGGCACTCTGAACTTTCTATACTATGGGGCCTGTCTATTATCCAGATAATTCGACTGGCACACACTACAAACAGGCAAAACTTCCACATTTAGAGTCAGTTGGATTTGTGAGATCTATTACAGATACCAACATCTTCTATGTTGCAGTAGATGGACTGTTCCCCTTTCACAATGGCAGTATTCGCAGCATGGGCTACTTTACATAATGTTTTAAACGCTCTTCCATCCCCAAACCCCCTTTACACACATTTTTGATAATCCTGACTTTCATTTGGGGATTACTTCACAACAGAAATATCTGACCTCAAGCCAGACATTTTGTCATTCCCACACAAGGTAATTTTCATTCCCCCAACCATCTCCCCCTGACCTGGTAGACACTGGCTGTTACAGTTTCAACTGCATACATTACTTTGAGTTATTGCTGAGAAAGTGAATCTCCAAGCTATTTAATTCATAAGGTGTACTTAAGTTTTTCATACATGGCTTCTCCATTTTGGCTTCATTCTTGTTAAATAATGTCATGATGGAATCTGTTGTGCGTTTTACACCTGAGAATAGATTTAAATAAATTTAGAACATGCTAGGTGTCAGCTTTTTTTAAATTATTATATCCTTAGAAATAAAGGGTTCAATTTCCCATGACTGTATGTATAGGATACAGCAACATGTACATTTCTTTAAAAGAAAATTACAGCCTGTATCCGTCTGTCATTTGCAACCCCATATAATGTGCAGCGCTGCGTAATAGTTTGGTGCTATAAATACTGTAATACCAATAAAATGGCACAATAGCAATTTGTATGCATCCTAAAGTGTATCTAGTAAACTGAACCACCTACCTAGAACACCACATACAGAGATCTGTAATCTGTGACATTGTGGGCCTAAAACTTAAGCTGCCAGTAGGAAGTTGTGATGACATCTTCCGTCTTCCAAAAGAGACTAAAAGATAGGTGTAGTGTCTGGAGTTGTCAAAGGTGTAGTGTCTGGAGTTGTAGTCCCCAACCTTTTGCAGGTCGCGGACCACTAAATGGACGGACTCTGGGGGCATCAAAATGCAAGAACCCACCCCACGCTCAGACCTGCGATGGGAGAGTGGGCGGGTTGTGTTCAGGGATACAACCCACTGTCCTGAGCCTGTGATGTCTCCGAGAGACATGGTATGCAGTTCTGGTTGGTGCGTTCCCCCCAAGCGGTGGGTGCACCTGTAGGAGCCACTGCCCACTAGTGGAAAGCAGCACGGTG
The DNA here is from genome assembly GCF_032062135.1 of Pyxicephalus adspersus. NCBI lineage: Eukaryota > Metazoa > Chordata > Amphibia > Anura > Pyxicephalidae > Pyxicephalus > Pyxicephalus adspersus. The sequence goes on from NC_092858.1 coordinate 30,778,902, forward strand.
GGTTGGTGACCTCTGGTCTGGAGACAACAGCAGTCAGTCTATAGCTTTTAACATTACAGCCATAGTGCTCAACTGCTCTGTCACTTGCCATAAGAAGCCCTGCCTTGCGTATGGGTAATATGGGTAATGGGTAATAGGGTGTTTGTATGAGTTTACAAGCATTTATAAATGCTTCTACTGAAAACAAATTGAGGAGTTTACAAAGTTTGAAACACCTGTTTTAAACATCTAGAAATACTTGTAAACGCCTAAAAAAGCATTGGTGGCTTTTAAAAACATTTAAGGCTTGCTTTAAAACACCTTTAAGCACTATAAACTCTCATAAATGCATGCAAAGGCGGTATGGGCATTTATAGGCGTTTGTGTACATATAGCCTAAAAGTATAAATCAAAGAACCATAAACCTTCACATTTGGCATCTTCGGACAGTAAAGCCAATCTAAAAAAAATAAAAAATAATAATAATAATGTGCTCCTTACCAGCCCTTAGAAACTATAGCTAAGTTAGTTTTTTTCACCTTTAATTTCACTTGATGATCTTGTGACATACCTATTAACCCTAGAAAGAGGAAGCTAGCTCTTTGTACTCTTTGGAGGAGAGATGTTCTCTTCCACACAGCCTATCACTATTCTGGGTAGTCTCACTGGCAATAAGCAAGGGAAGGGTGATCTAAAACACTACCTGGAAGCTGAGATCCTATGCCTGATCCAAATGGTATGAGGACTGAGCTCAAGGGAAGGAGATAAATAATAAACATGAAAATGGCCAAGAATTCTATAAATACTTGAATAATTCAGACCACTTTAGAATTCTTTAATAAGGCCCATTTACACATATGGTATATAAATCTGAATGAACACAGATCAATGTATGTTCATATGCATGGTCTGGTACACTGTCTTTAAATGCAGAGTGCATTAAAATGCACAGCAACAATCAGCTGAGCTGTATAATTATAAGTATAGCCTGTTTCCCCGATTATAAGGCACTGTCTTATATTTTTTGAAATGCCAAAATATACCCTAGGTCTTATTTTCAGGGGATGTCCTATTTTTCCATGAAGAAGACTACAGTACACATTTATTGTTGAAAGTCACTCATGATCACTCATGTGCCATTGATTGTCCTCTTAAAAAAAAAAAAAGTTTGCTATTTTTCACAATTGAATATTTAAAAGTTATTAATATGCACCACTATCTCTTGCTCAAAATATTACCATTTAAAAAACCCAAGAGAAAATGATTGAAAGTTTAATTGCTTCCTTTTCTTTATCTCTACCACATACTCTGCTGTGTATATTTAGAGAGGATTAGGCGAGTATCTTGGCTTTCAGATTAGTTTTTGACACCTGGAGAACAGTTTTAAATCACAGTTCTTACCAAAAGTATTTGTAGTTTATTGATGTGCAACTGGAATGTTTTTTGTAATAGTTAGGACATTCAGGAGAGCGGAATTGCCCCTCTTATTACAAGGATAAAGTGATGGCAAGGAGTGTCTTTGTGGGTATAATTTGTTAGATGGATGACACAGCCTTTCATAGCCTAATCTCACAGTTGTTGAACTCTAGTAAATGCACAGGATAACAAAAGCAAACGTATGAGGAGTGAGTAAAATTGTGCAGGAGAGTATGAGGGGACTTTCACCATTGCTTGCAGGTAACAGAAGGTGGTTTTGCAAAGATATAAGAGAGAGAAACCAGAAAGAATTATAAATAGACCATTATAAATACAGTCTTATTTTACCAAGGTATCACTTTTATGTTGTCCCAGCTTAACCCTTTTGCCGTCTGAATGTTTTTTGGGGGATTTTTTGTACACATTATTAAAATACATATTACAAAGATCTACTGCAAAACGCACAAAAAATGTTGCATTGCAGAGGTCCAGAGTGGAACTGGGCAAATTGGACTGCCTTGAAGGAGACTACAAGGCCTAATACTAAGGCAAAAAATAAATATTTGGGTTGATTCTTTAATTGGAACTGAAGGCTCTTGTAAAACACAACTGACTATACAATCTACCCTAAAAGGGGAAAACCCTCTTACGCCGTTTCTGAAACAAGTGTTTCATTTGACAAAGTTCCTCTCATTTCCTCGTCTGAGGACAACTAATACAATTGAATTTTCAATCACCTTTTGTCCCAGAGACAACACTTGTCAAGGCAAACTGATTGAGTGTTCGTTTTACAGAATTCAAAACCTGTCAATGGTTCTAACCCTTTTCCATCCTATCCAAAACAGGCAACGCACTGTAACTTTTTGAGATAGACCAAAAACTAAACTCTTCAGACCTGTTGGAAAACCCTTTACAAGTCAAAAA
>NC_092858.1:30782805-30792981 GCF_032062135.1 Pyxicephalus adspersus
TGCCCAAACCTTACCCATATACTGTGTCCCTGCAATAACCAGGCTCAACCAAGTTTACAGCATATAACTGGGTACAAAAGAGAAGTTTTGCCCAAAAGCCAACATGTGTACATGCTAATAGCATGCTTGTTGCATGATAAAATGGTACACACACATATACAATATAATATAATATATATATATCCTTGCTTTTCACATACCATTTTCAGAAAATTATACAGTTCTGTTGTGTGGGATAACAGCAGTAACTGTGTCTGGGGGTTGGCTTTCATTTTAAGGGTTGTGTCAGGATAAAAATTTGGAACTGGTCAAGATTTGTTTAACTTGAACTTACCTGATTGAGATCACAATAAATTGTAAGGCTTGGCAATGCTTTTAATCCTCTTGCAAATGTGGCTCTGCCTTCCAAATTTGTTTTCTGTTCTTGTATCTTTCTTGAAGCTTTTTCTAGGTCAGCATTCAATGTGTCAAATGCCACTCTTAACTCAGCAAATAAATCGAACTTCCTATGTGGTAGAAAAATATTTCACATATCAGATTATGGAATTTATGGTAAAAATAGGAAACTAAAATCAAGCAAAACAGCATTTAAAAAAAAAAAACTCAACCAGTAACAAAAATAGGCAGCAACTATATTGACTATCCTTTAAAGCAGCGGTCGCCAACCGATGGTCTGCGAGAAAATTTTGGGGGTCCGCGGCTGTGGTCGGTGCATCCCCGGGGGTCAGGAGAAGGACCCCGCTGTGGTGACCCACCGGCCAGAGCCGCCGACCACCTCCCCCGTGCAGTTCCCAGGCTCAGGAAGGTGGGCGGGCTGCACACAACCCGCCCACTCTCCCATTGCAGGCTCTGATCTGCAATGGGAGAGTGGGTGGAGTTATGTCATAATGACATCACTCTGGAGGAGGTTTCTCCCCTTTGAGTGACACCGGCCCCCCTGCACATGTCAAGAGTCTGTGATTTTAGTGGTCCGCGGACCTGAAAAGGTTTGCGACCGCTGCTTTAAAGGGCAGCTGTCATACACAGCCTAGTGGATACAAGTACCCAGCCGACGGGTCATTGGAGGCATAAACATGATAAATACAAAAAATAACGTACACCTACATTAGGACAGCCTAAAACATTTATAACTTGACATGTTATAAATGTGTAGAATTCACCTCTCCATCTAAACCATAACCTCTTGTAAAAGGTGTTGTGGCAAACAGTTGAAACACTACCTGACAAACTTCAAAGAAGTTTTTCAACTGTTTTAGAGAGATAAATTTGCAGGAGGGCAGATATCCCATGATGCATTGCAACCAGCGAAAGACAAACACAAAAAATGCCAAAAAATAATTACTCCTTGTGGAGTACAAGAGAGTTACCAAGTCACACTGGAAAAGAATACTGTAAGTAGGCTCTCTCTTGTAAACTGTATAAATGTGGAAGAAGACTGGGTAAGTATGAAAACACCCTTAATAGCAAGAACAGCACAATGCTGGAAGGATCTATCAGTCAGTAAACTCAAACATAATGTGCAAATTTGACGTGAATGCTTTTAAATTATGGCAAACAGCTCCTTGGGCTCAACAATCACGCCCTAAAGCAGTACTAAACTAAACTAAAAAAATTACACTTACCTTTATTCTGGCAGGTCCCTTGATGGTGCTGGTTCTTCCCATGATCCGGTCCCACGTTGTCCTGCAATTCCTCTTCCTCCCAGCGCAGAGGAAGCGTCAGGTGCTGCCATCTTAGACCTTCATTTCAATTTTTATCTTCGGTCTTCCTTCTTTGTCACCCGATCTAACACTGCAGGTGCGAAATCGGGTGACGTAGCCGCTGTGAGAGATCAGCATCTCTTTCCCCTAGGAGAAATAAAATGCCCCTTCTGTGCAAGCCTGGGAACAAGGCATGAGCAGAAGGAGGAGCCAGAGTCTCCCGGGATATATGATGTAGGTATCCTGGGAGGCCCTGCATTCCCGTTAAGTCTTGATTGCCGCGGCAATCAAGACTTAAAGGGGCAGTGCTGCACCCTTTTTTCTTTTGCACTTAAAAAAAAAAAAAAAAAAAAAAACACCAACATTCTTAGCTTACATAGAAGGGTTGTCTACCCTGCTATGTAAAGTAAAAATGTTAAGTATAGGTGCGCTTTAATTTTAAGTTTACAGCGAAGGACCGTCAATGGAAAAAAGCAAAACTAAAATAAAAATTACCTTGATTGGAGGACTGTGAAAAGTCTGTGAAACTCATCATCAATCTGTCGTAATATACTTTCCTCAAAATCTTTATTTCTAGCTTTAATGTTTTCCAGAACCTAATCAGTAAAAGGCAAAAACACAAGTTACAAGTGTATTTTGAGATTGTGAAAAACTAAGAAAATGTCAAGTCTTATTATCCAGGAACCATGGTCAGCATTTCACCCCATCCTAATGGCAAATGTCACATTAATGTAATGGCAGCATTACACCCAATAATGACAGAGACAGCAATGTTACCACTCTTTACAGCAAAGGAAGTTTAGCTAAAAACACTCTTTTATGTGTTCGTTTTTGCAAAACAAAACCCCCACAAAACACTTAGAATTTGAATACTTAACCAATAATCCCTTTGTCCGAGTCCAAAAATGCAGACTATACTGAGAGAACATGGAAGGTGCAATCACTATCTTCTGAAGTCAAAAGATAGACTTTACAATTAGGCAATTGTATTTCTTTAAAACGCAGAATATATTTAGGTATAAATGAAGAATTTTTTCCCCTCAAAAACCAGTAGAAAATAAATCTGTGTTTATACTCGAGTTACACCAGTAGATTGTACTCTATCTTCAAATAAAGGGTGCAAGGGTACAACAAACTCCTGGAGACGCGACACATGAGATGGTTGTAAAATTTATAGCAGCGGTCGCCAACCAGTGGTCTGGAGAAAATGTTTTCCCGTATATATCACAGGCTCAGGGCGGTGGGCAGGTTGTGTCTCTGAACACAACCCACCAACTCAGACCATCGATGGGCAAGTGAGCGGGTTCTGGTATCATGACTTCACTTTGTAGGACGTTACTTCCCCTTTGAGTGAGACACGGCTCCCTGCGCATGTGCGGTCCGGAGTCCGTAAATTTTATGGTCCGTGACATCCAAAAGGTTGGCAACCACTGCTTTATAGGACACAGCACCATCTACAGCTGCCTATCATTAAAGAACAAATGATCATTAAAGAGCAAGTGAGTCATAATAACCAAAAGTACAAAATACTTAATCTGATTAAAAAAAAGGGGGAAAAGACATACAAGTTAAAATGTGATTTGAATTTTTTAATCTTTTTTTGCATTTCCATCGATTACCAATTTAGTGAAGGCCACATTTTGTGCCCTAGGTTTATACTGGAGTCAAAGCATTTTCCTATATTTTCAGGTAAAATAGTTGCCTTAGTATAAACTGATTTGAATATAAACTAAGTATTTACAGGTTGACAATTAAAAAAACCGGCAACCTCCGGACCCGAGTGCCTGATTTTTGAAAATTCAAATTTTTATACTTACCTCCACACACAGGCAGTCTTCCTCTCACAGCACCGCGGACATCTAGCACAGTTCCAGGGAGCAGGCAGCAGGGACGTCTCAGGGTATATTTAGTGTAGCAAACAGACCTAACAGCTGTTTCTGCAGAACAGCGTCATGAAAACATTAGTGGCCAAACAGTGTACTGCAGTCTCTGTATTGATAATGCAAACTGAAATTCATGCCGGGAAACTGAAGTATCTGGATTATTGATTGTGAACCTGTATAATAAATTCTGCAATAGCAACACTTTAACTCCCCTAACGTTCTAATTCTGTCAGTTTTTTGATGCAAAAAGTGATCCTATTTTTTTTTGCATAAAAATTTTTGTTTATATTGTGGGCCTGTATGTTTTAGGATTAACCCCCAGGTATGATATTTATATTTATTTATTATATTATAATCATAAATTATAATATAATACATAATTATAAATAATAATTTAAAAAATAATGAAATAATAGACAACAATGTAATCTTAAAATAAAATATAAAATTAAAAATGTAATTTTTTTTTTTATTTCATGTTGTGTGGTGTTTTTGTACTGTAAAAACCATTTAACAGCAGATTACATTGTAATCTGCTTTTAAATTTCCCTCCCAGACACAACCCCATACTTCACCACTCACATCACCCGGAGGATGAAGAGGACTCATCCTCCGGGGTGATGCGAGTGGGGGATTTGCCTGCCCAGCCCCACACAGGCACACACAGGCTGGAGCTACTGCTGCACACATCTTCAGAGAGATGCAAAGCACAATGCAGATTTCTGCATTGTGCTTCACATCTCACTGCAGATGCCAGCAGCAATAGCAAATTCTGGGGTCAATTCCGCGGGGTGACCACCCCGGAATTTGCTATTGCTGCTGGCATCTGCAGTGAGATGTGAAGCACAATGCAGAAGTCCTGCATTGTGCTTTGCATCTCTCTGGAGATGCGGGCAGCAGCGTGGCCAGGACCCGGGTGCTATTTAAAAGCAGATTACTCAGTAATCTGCTTTTAAATTTCCCGCCCGGCCACACCCCCAGACGGACCGGCAACCGGGCATCACACCAGGACCATCGGATCGCCGCTGGAGCGTGGGGCAAAGGTAAGGGGGGCTCTTAAAGTTACCCCGAGTGTGACTCAGGATTACCGCTTTTTGCAAGTAAAAGCCACCCTGAGTCACACTCGGGATTACCGCTAGGGGGGTTATAAAAAAACATGGGACATTTAAAGGTAGCCCAACAATAAGGACAGGTAACACAGGTCCAATAGAAACTGACATGGTCTCTAAATCCAGTAACTTTGTCTGCAGGAGATCATCCAGATACCCTATAAAAGGTTAAACTTGCAATTGCAGAAGGAGCCAGTACTTTTATGAACAACTCCAGAACGAAGATCAGACTGAAATAAACAGCAATATACAGGTAGAGATGACAGGACTGGGATTAGATCAACAATTTAACACATCAAAATAAACGTCAAAGGCATGTAACTAGTAGGGGCTGCAAAGAAAAGGATCACTACAACTTTTTAAACAGCATGTACCTGCATGGCACCACTTAGTTGAGAAAGATGTTTATTTGCTACCACCAATGCGCTTTCAATCCTCATGGCCAGATTATCCTGTAAAACAGAAGAAATACAGGTATATGGTTGGAAAAAAAACTAATCCTAAAATCTTTCTTGCAGTACACTGCATGAAAAAAATACAAATAAAACAAAGATTTAAAGTTTATCTGCTTATCTAAAAACCCCATTTCCATGACCCTGTAAAACATCCTACACAGGCTTTGATTCTCTCAGCAAAGTCTAATCCAGCACCACTGATGTGCCCATGTTGGCCATTTCCCAAAACCCTTCTGGCGTTCACATTCCTGTTGCAGATTTTCTTCTGGATCCCGAGGCGACCCTGCCACTGGACAGCTAAAAAGTTCCCATGTTACCCAGAAAGTGATGTTGGTGCACCTGAACCACCTCCACCAGTAAACAGTAGTTACGATTAAAAGATGAAACTGCACCTTAATTTATTGTTTGCATCTGTAAATATTTAAATTTTGGGTCAGACGTGTGCGCACATCTAGTCTCACTCCAGGTTCAGCAAAACTTTCTTTACAGTGGGAACAGCTTTACAGAGCAAGGGTAAAATACTTGTTTACTGTAAATAATACTTTTTTTTTTATACTTTATCCCTGGAAAGCCTCCCCCTCATTTATAAGCTAGTTTAGGTAGCAGTCACAGACACCCCTGACACTGCAGGGTCAGAGAAGAAAGTGAAATGCCTGTCCATAGCCTGTACAAGAAACTAACTCTTGCAGTATGAGACTAGAACCACTACAAAAGGAAGTTTTCTTTCTTTTTTTTTTTTTACTGAACCTGCAGTTCAGCTTTAAGCCTTCTTATTATACTACCAACTACAGGAGGAGTGGACACTGGTCAGCAGTTCACCAGCCAGGATATTGCCCCTTCGACTACCAGCATGCTCATGTTTTGTTGCAAAGCAGTACAAAGAACATGATCACACACAGAGGAGTAAGATCCAATTTTCTTAAGGGACCCTAACAAAATAATATTAGGGCAAAAACAAAAACATTATAATTTTTGTCTATAAGGGATACAGGAAGTCCTAAACCTTTGGGATGTCCAAAAGTCCAATGTGATGGGTGGAAAACAAAGCAAACAACTGGTAACTAACATGCCCTGGGTTAAAGAAAACCGAAAGACCATGCAGCTAAAAGAGTCACCTGAAAGACTTTATGTCAGAGGCTGGTTTTAGATGGACAACTAATAATGATGTTAAAAGGAGATGGCAGCCGTACAAATCTGGAAAACAATGGAGTAAGCCTGGAAAAGGTAAAGCTCCTTCCAAAAGCCTAAACAATTGTCTGAGTCACCTACAAATTTTGGAATGACAAAAACGTAATCCAGTTGTGTGAAAGATGCAGTGCTAAACAAACTTGCAGGCTACATCTACAATAAGAGGTTCAGGCCACAACAACACTTTGTATTAACTTATGCAAGTCATGGGTCCAAACAGCATCTTTTCCATACAGTGAGTAAAAAAGGTTCTATATGCAAAATCAGGCCACCGGGTCAGACACCTGCTACTTAAAGGTATTAGCAATAGGCAAAACAAGTTTGAAAGTGCAAACTTCCCACTCCACAGCAAAGCTTAAGAATCACTGCAAGACAAGTTTTTCTGCTGAAGAAGGCAATAACAGCGCTGCTGGATTTTATGGAGTTTCAACACTTGAGATAAATTACGGCACAATAGTATTTTGGTTTTTGAGAATACTAAAAAGGTTGGAGTTGAACCTCCCCAACATCGTCCTGCAACAGGAATTGAGAGAATGAAACCCTAATATGGGAGACTAATAGGATGTCGATGGGAGATCTCCTAATCTGTGTGGTGATGGATGAAGGTGAAAAACTGGAAAGGAAACTAACTCTTTTCTGTAGATTTGAAATACCACCTCCTGTACCCAAGCAACTGAGAAGTACAATTTCCATCATTAACCTCCTGAGCAGTTCATTTCTGTCTGGATTTGTGTCTAAAGCGGTACATTGTTTTTCATGAAAACTTATTTTACAGTATAATATAATAGTATGAGTATAATAAAGTTTGAAACACAAAATCATTTGAAAATAATAAATTAAATAAATTTAAAAAATTTTTTTTAAATAAATATTATACCCATACTATTATATTATACTGAAAATAAATGTTCATGAAAAACAATGTACTGCTTTTACACATATAAATCCACTGAATTGCATTCAATACAGTTATTTTGTATTGAATACAATACAAACAGATTTGAATTTCCCGCCCCGTCCTGAACGGAACATCAGCACGCACAGACTTCACCGGGAACTCCTGGTGACTCATCAGGTGCAGAGAACGCAGCCCAAAGGAAGAAAGAAGACGCAAAGGGCGATGGAGGACGCCGGCGGATCAGGTAAGTGCTTTCTTTACTAATGTTTTCCATAGGTTTACCTACTTCCAACTTTCTACTCCAAGTCACACTGGGGAGGTTAAGGTTCAACAGCCTTAATGCTTTTGGCAAAGAGCCTTACACATATATATGACATCAGCCATCTGCTGCACCCAGGTAATAAGCAAGGGATTGACCTTATCAGAGGCCAAATCTTTTTATTCTCCCTGCCAGTATTCCAAAATGTGGCTTGAGGTTAATTTTCAGTACCAAAAGCAGTAACCCTGAGCCACACTCGGGGTGGAATTGCAAGGGAGGTTTAAAACCTACATGGTCCCCATGTGCCTGCGGCATCCTCCAGCGGTGCCTGGCACCTGCTTCCGCTGGCGATGCCTGTCCGGCATCTGCGTTGCCTAGCAATGCCCGGCGGTTTGGGGTGCGAGGCCAGGAGAGGCAGGTACCGGCTGGGCAGGGCCGTGCAGCTGGGAGGTGGCACCAGGCAGGAAAATTAAAATAACAAGTATTTTTAAATGTACCGCTTTGACATTTAAAAATACTTATTATTCAGACTGCCTGGACTGAAAACAAAACAAATTAGGTAAAAGGAAGATCATCTGGTTTAAGAGTGTTTTCCACTGCATTATTTAGACGACCCAAAACGGTCGCCTTCAATTTGAAAGTAATAGCATCAGACTGCAAATTCTCAGAGGTAAGCTTAAAGACTGGAGTGACTATCAGGTAGACACTCTGCAGCCAATGCCCCAGAAGTCGCAAAGGCTATGGGAAACAAAACGTGATAGAGAGTGTGCGGGAGGATGCTTGTGATTTCTGCGATGAGTCAACAAATTACAACATTCATGAAGAACTTTATAGCCCAAACAACCCAGTTAGGACTACAGCAGAAAGGGAAGATGATGTAACCTTGACACCACACAGAATTCAAAAGTACTCCAAGGACAGAGTAGACACCAACTTGAAGACATCAGAAACGTCCATAGGAATGCTGCAAACAACTGTTGTGCCATTAGCAGAACTTAATTTGGGGTCAACAAGTAACAGTGTCCAATCATTCTGTAGGCAGTATACTGTTAAGGTAATAACATTACATAAAAAAGCCAAAAAAGTATTGTTTTGGGTATTTTGAGTACATTTTCAGGTTTCAACATAGGTCTGTCAGCAAAAGTAATAATCACTACAAAGATATTACCTGAAAATCATCAACTTCAATCGCATGCTGTATATTCGTAGATTCTAGAAAAAACAAAAGATTATAGAAAAGGGTAAAAACATAGAAATATTTCAAAAGGAAATCCGAGAGGCAACCCAAGACAAATAAGCAATAAACCCCATATTCTTATAATTATAAAAGCAAAGGAGTTTATTGAAACTCCAATTTTACTGGGGAAAAAACACATTGCATAAAACCGTGAATTATAAAACTTCGATGTATTATCTTGCAGTAGTATTGCTTCAGCAGGTGACTGAAAGGGGTTGACGGGCACAAACACAAGTCTCACTGAAGCTACCTTTGAAGAACACCTGTACTAACAGCAATGCAGAAGTTGCCCATTGATGTTCTCTCTTTGTGAAATGCCTTTCACTTTTCCAATATATATTACAAACACCTTTTGATGGTATAAACCAGACAAAAAAGGAATCTGTAACCCACTTCATTTTGGGGTTTACATACTCTTTTTAAATTTCAATACAGTAACTAATTAAAAAAAAAATATCACCAAAATCATAAATTAAATAAAACAATCAAGAGGTAATCAAGGTAAAGCATCAGGTACCTACAAAACTCAAAACAGCTGGCAAAGGATGACGGACTGACAGAGGTGATCAAGTCACAGTACATAGGCAGCAGGAACAGACAGAGTTACATGTGGCTCTTCCAAGCAGGAGTAGCAGTGGGGAGATGCTGTCTCTACACTGTATGGCAGAAAAGAGTGCATGGAACATGTGCACGGAACACTTAGCAACCACATGCAACCAGTAGAAGATGGTTCAGTCCCACACAAGCCCTTCAACTATAGCCGTCAGAAAAATGGAAATTTAAAGGCATATAACAGGATGTTCTGAAACTGTGACAGTCTTATATTCATTGGATTTTCAGGAGCACATGTAAACAGTTTTAAGGTCAACTTTTATTTTCACCTCCAAGACTTCTCAATGTTTGCCTTGGATGGCAGAACTAGCCTCATAAACACAAAGACGATATTTGATTAAAACAGCTCATGCAAATAAACAGACCAGATATATCTAAAATATTAGGAAAATATCAAGCTTCCATGTATTAAAAAATATGTCAAAATTCGGTTCTTGCCCTACCCCTGCTATTGGTCCTCCAAAGTAATCATATTAATGACAAGCTCCCTGGTGATATGATTAATGAGGATTTTTAAATGTAAAAGCGGTACATTTAAAAACCCCTATTAATTTAAATTTCCCGCCTACCTTACTAACAGTCCCACCCTCCAGCCCAAGACTCGCAAGCAGATGTCTGGCTGGCATCCGATTCACCTGGCCTCACGTCCCCACCGTTTACAGATGCCGGCCATCACCAGGTTACCCAGATGCCCTACATCTTCTTCCTCTGGTGATGCCGGCCATGTGTGTAACCTGGTGATGGCTGGCATCTGCGAGTCTTAGGCTGGAGGGTGAGACGTTAGGAAGGTAGGCGGGACCGGGCGGAAAATTTAAAATAATGAGGATTTTTTAAC
>NC_092858.1:30794640-30796919 GCF_032062135.1 Pyxicephalus adspersus
AAAAAAACAAAACAAAATGTACCACTTACTTTACAGGAATGTCTCGTTCAACTGAAAGATCTTCCATGCAGCTCAAAATGTCCACATCTTCAGTTTCACAATACTGATTTTTGTAACAAAAAAAAGAGGGGGGGGGGGGTTACTTACAGAAATAAAGTTTTGTTATAAGGGTCTCTGATATAGACACACTGTATACTGCACAAAAGTATTTATTGTAAGACATTAACATAACAAACACCACATATTAGTGTGCTCCATTGAATACACAGAACAATCAAGTCACATCACATTATTTATTAACAACTGGTCTGTATATTTGTAGCCACAAAACATTCTTAAGCCAGTCCCAGATGATACCTTACTACCCACAGTATGCTTCAGTTTTATAGCAAGCAGTATGATTAGAAAACACATGGGGATGGGACCTGTGTCCCATAATGGACTCCAGACAACAATTTCTCCAAAAGATAATTTTTGGCAAGTCCTACAAAGATCAACTTTACTTTATCGTCAATTGAGAGACACCTTTTGAGATTTACAAAATCAGGCCAACTGAGGAGGTGGCAACAGTAACAAAACACTAACATTTCAATCAGGGAACTTGGGACTGCATGCAGTTCAAAGGATTTACTAAAAGGATTGTATGTCAAAAACTGACATCAGCACAGGCCACAACACCCACCTGGTTAATCCGGGAAAACTTTTGGACAAAAGACCAGGTGGCAACCTTGGAAATTGGGAACACAGGTGCTGTTTTTTTTTTTTATTAAGAAGGCCTTCGATACACTGGTCTGGTTGTATACATAGTATAGAACGAGACCAGAAAAAGGAATACCTTTCCTTAAAAGGAATTGAGGTCAGACACCAAAATAAATGAAATGCCAATGCTACACAGGACATTTTCATATAAAGTGATTGCATTTACAAACTTTGAGCTTTCTACTGATTGCTAGGATCAACCATTATCTCCTACACTCCAAACTGCCACCAACATTAAGCAGCATACACACGTGCAATATTGGTCGTTGGAAAGGATTTTTTACAATCCTTTCCAACGACTATTATTGCACGATGCATGAACGAGTGCTGTATATATAGCACCTTTCTGCTCTATGAAGAGGGGAGGGGGGAGAACGAAAGAGCGGCACCCTGCTACGCGCTCTCTCCTTCCCTTGCATAAGGACCATTAGTCCTTTTTGGGTATGTGTAAGGCTGACATTCTTTCTACTGGCCAGCAATGTTAATGGAATTCTTCCTACTGATCACCGCGCTAATGTACTGTGAGCTGTGGATATAGTAATTAGAGCAGAGGGCCCCTGAAGAAGTGAAAGTAATTTTAAGGGGTTCCCCCATGTCAGGAAAGACTGATCTAAAGTACAGACAATTTGGGCTAGTGGTAAATTGTTCAAATCCTGCTTATCTTTTTTATCACTGTTCCACTAGGAGGATTTGGGAAGTAAATATATTCCCCTCTTAAATGATTTTGTCTCTAATATATCCCTTAACGACAACTTCAAATTTTGATTTGTCTCTTGACTTGACTTGACTAGTGTCAATGGTAAACAAGTATACCCCTAAAAGGGGCTATAGAAAATAAAAACCTGACACACAACCAATAACTTACCTCACCAGTAATATATTCTACAACTTCATCTAATCAATACTACAAAGTCTTTTTATTAAAATCTGACTTTTAATATCTCGATTGTGGCCAAATTAATATTTATTAGAATATATAAATAAAAAAAAATAAAAAAAACAAAGAAACGTTTTTTTGTTACCTCACATATCTGGCATATGACATTGGATTCCTCCATCTTACAAGAGCATTCATGACAGAAGTAGTGACCACAGTCCAGGGTTTCCACACAGCTACCTACAAGCAGAAAGTATTAACAGCAAAATCAAGGAAACAGTTTTGCACATGCCCTAATCAATCAGAAATATGTTACATCAAATAATGACCGAACTGGATTTGCAAGGCTATCTTGTATAAACCTTTATGGCCTGCCCTATAGTGGTGCGATCCCTGCAAGATTTCTGAATTAAAGAAGAGTTTTGCTATTGACAAAGCATAGAAGGGGAGACACTTTGGCAGCAAAGCATATCAGCACATTACAACAAATCCTTGGGCACCAAAACTGAAGTTTACATCTGCTTCAAAGTACAATTGCAGTGGAACTAAAGTTCCTCTTTAAAAAAATTGTAATTATGTAGGCTTTATTGCAGAAAAGAACAGGACATGTCCCTTCTACAATAAATATTCCTACCTGCCTGAT
>NC_092858.1:30797347-30827015 GCF_032062135.1 Pyxicephalus adspersus
ATAGCAACAGCGTAAAATAAAAAGGAAAACTGTGACATAATACTTAGGTAGAGTTGGTTTGCCTTGGTCCAGGTTGCTGTATAAAGTTCAAGTTATTAGTAAGAAACACTGGGCTCCCTGCAGTGCTCAATGTGTCAGTGCCGTTGTCCTTAGAAACAAGATGGTATATGTGAGAGCTCCCTTTGCTAGACTTACATGGCTTTTTCATTCCCAGATGTGGGACTAATAAAACAATCCAATGACAGCAGGGTGGGGGCCACATGGCTTTTGATGCTCTGTGCATACTTCTAAAATGCCCTTGTTCTAGCCATTAATAATAATTTCATAAGTACAGGTTTTATGAAATGCCAACCTCCAAATTTTTAATCACCACAAAATTCAGAGTTCACAGAGACCAAACTAGGCATGTCTGGGACTTATGGTTCACCCAGTAAATATGGTTTCCAGGCTTTCCTGAGGCCTAGGAGACTAGTTCATGGTCTCAAAATGCTCACCATAATTATCCAAGTACAAATCAGCCAACTACTACTTTATACATAATGGTTTATTATTATTAACCCCCCTGGCGGTATGATTAAAGAGGATTTTTAAATGTAAAAGCTGTACATTTAAAAAACCTTTTAGTTTAAATTTCCCACCTGGTCGCGCCTACCTGCCTGTAGCGTCCCATTCTCTAGTTCACACACTGGGGACGCAGATGCCAGCTGGGCATCGCCAGCTTGCACAGATGCCCAGCCGGCATAGGAAGGAGACGCTGGACATAGCTGGAAAACACCGCGGGCACCACTGTAACTGGGAACAAGGTAGAAGACAATCAAGATCGCAACTAGGAAGAAAAAGAGATGGCAGTGCCCTGCGATGGAGTGGGGACAGGTGAATAGATCACGGTTTAGTTCTGCTTTACCCCCCTAGCAGTATTTCCGAGTGTGACTCAGGGGGGATTTTCCAGGCAAAAATCGGTATTCCCGAGTCACACTTGGGGTAGCTTTTAACTAAAAAAAAAAAAAAAACTACTTACCTCGCTTCACTGTCGTCCCCCGTCGTCCTGCTGGTCTCTGCAGGTCCTGGGGACAACGTATAGCTGTATTGAGTCCAATACAAAGAAATATCTCTATATATATATATATATATATATATTAGTTATGCCTATGAATTATAGCCTACAATGAAAAAACTTAAATGCAAAGGATTGTATCGCTTTCTGCATGGAAATTTGGACGGAATTGGACTGACTCAATATTAGCATTAATGTGCAAAAGAACCTTGTGAAATAATCTAATAGGACCAAATATTATTTCCCAGGAAATGTTTTTCTTTTGTCTAGTTCTATTGCCAGAGAACATTTGACCATATGGTAGGTTTACAGAGTAAAATAATGTTTACTACCTGTGCGGAGCTTTTTGCCTTTGTAAAAATTATGCCAAAACTATCAAGCTGTAATGATAACAAGCAGTGCAGGATTGGGCAAAGTCAAAGAGTAGAGGAAGAAGATGAGTGACAGAGCTGAGGAGCTGAGGTTTTATTACACTACTACATTATGCTGCAGCTCAGCATAAGCAAAGTGTGGAAGAAGCCATTTCAAGAATAGAGGCAATGTGTTCTCACCATAGTCTAGAATGTGAGCAAAGAATGTAAGAAAAGCAGATTTCAGCAGTTCTGAAAAGGTTTCTAATTTTACAACTGTACAGTGCATAATAAAATAAAAGGAATTATTCAACCTGCCTTGCTCCACAATATGGCCATTAATTTGATGACCTAAAGTTCCACTTTGAAAATATGAGATGAGGCAGGTTTTTATTGCAGAAAAGGAAGGGTGATGACTCTTACGCAAATAAAACATACCAGCCTGATCGCTGTCTTTTATGAAAAATACTCAGCACATTATTATTATTAAACAGGATTTATATAGCGCCAACAAATTATACAGCGCTGTACATTAAATAGGGGTTGCAAATGACAGACTAATACAGACAGTGATACAGGAGGAGAGAACCCTGCCCCGAAGAGCTTGCAATCAAGGAGGTGGGGGAAGTATTACACAATAGGAGGGGAGATATGTAGTGGTGGGAAGTAGTGAGGGTTTGAGTGAGACTGAGGAAGATGGGTAGTCAAGTTTGAAAAAAAAAAAAAAAATGTGTTTTGAGTGCCCTTTTTTTTTTTAAATTATCAGAAAGTAGGAGCAAGCCGAATAGGACGGGAAAGATCATTCCAGAAAGTGGGCCCAGCTCTAGAAAAGTCTTGGAGCTGTGGGTGTGATGAGGTTATCAGTGAGGAAATCATCCCCTCTTCTACTGTGGCTGCTGGGACTGAATGAACTCCCTATAACTCATCGCTAACTCTCTTTAATGGTTCCCAACTAACTTTTTCTGTCCCAATAAATCTTTATTTTAATGGATAATTGTTGTGAATAAAGGTGCTGAAAATATTTTATAAAAAAAAAATCTCCATTCTTTTATAGCAGAAAGGATACTTCTAATCCCATATGCAGTATAGGACCTACCTGATCAAATTAAAAAAAAAACAAAAAACTTTTAGTTCCACTTTAAAGTTGTAGAAGCAGACAATGAACTTTAGCACAGTCCTGCTGATCAATCAGCCCTATGTGAAGCAGAAGTGTGGGTCCCCCCCATCATGGTTCCTGAATTCCCCTTCTTCTGAACAGTCCTGAACCAAAATAAATACGTTCGAGATCCCTCCACTGAGCATTTCACAGATCATTATAATTAAATTATTTTCATACAGTGCAGACATTATTAATATTAAAAAGGATTTATATAGCACCAACATATTATGCAGCGCTGTACATTAAATAGCAGTTGCAAATTACAAACAGATACAGACAGCGACACAGAAGGAGGAGAGGACCCTGCGGTGAAGAGCTTACAATCTAGGAGGTGGAGGAAGTATCACACAATAGAAGCGGGAGATATGGAATGGTGGGAGGTGGTGAAGGTTTTAGGAGACAGAAGAAGAAGGGTAGGCAAGTTTTAAAGGATGGGACATAATATGCAATGCTTTACAAAGCCCATAGCCATGTCACTAACGCTAGATACAGACCTGCTTAGGGGGTTACTCAATGCTGCATGGCTCCATCATGCCAGCCGCTCAGTCATTACCACCACACTGCTGGTTATCATTTATTTATGGTATCATCTCCCCCGAGGCTGCAATTCATTGGCATGAGGAAGCAGCAACAGCACAGAATGCTGATCACCGGGGTGAACATAGCCACCTCACAATCTAATCTCCATACCATAGTCACAAACAGGTAATCCCTGGGTTGAGGACATCTGACATACAGACGCCTCCTAGATACAAACAGCTTTCCTGCAAATCTTATGCTAAACACAGCTGAGGTTGTGGGTGATCTTAGGGGGGTGAGCTCTTTCTGCAGCCTCTTGTAACTCTTTAATGACCAAGACAAACCCTGCAGTTGTTTAATTTTGCATATCAAAGCACAGCTTGCTCCAAAAGCGTACCTAAACTCAGAATTTACACTTTACATAAAAAGGTAGACAAACCCTTTTATGTAAAGTAAAAATTCTGATTTTAGTAGGTTAAAAATAAAATTCTAGGCAATCGAGAATGAATGGGAGTGCAAAGCCTCCTGGGATGCATGACGTAGGTATCCCCGGAGGCTTTGCGCTCCCATTCATACTCGATCGCATGACCAAGCATCTCAGGCATGCGCAGGAGCTTTTTCGTGGGGAAAAAAATTTGCAGATCTTGCGCTCAGGTGATGTAGGATAAAGAACTTGGAGGAAAGAGGAAGATGGCAGCGTCCGGAGCGTCGGCTCTGGGACGACGTGGGACCAGACACCCCCGGATGGATCAGACTGCTCTGCAGGATTAAAGGTAAGTGTATTTTTTTTTGGCAGTTTATAGTTCAGTTTCTCTTTAATGAATGTCTAGGCTACATAAAGTTTTTTTTTATTTGGTTTGCTGATGAACTCACAATGAGGATTTTATACAGTAACTGACACCATGCTGCCTAATAATAAGTTGAGACAACCATCATATATTACATGTATTAAAATATTGTACCTGTTCCCACTTACATACAAATTCAACTTGAAGACAAACCTACAGTCCCTATCCTGTATGTAACCCGGGGACTACCTGTATATGACACAGGATAAGATACACAAACCCAGAACATCTGCAGAGGGAAGTATAGGGTGACATTTGGGGTTTGAGAAACCTCTGATTTCTCCTTTAAGAGAACCTGTCACAGCACAATGCTCATCAAACATACCTGTATCACACTGGTTGGTCAGCTCTATACAGAGTACTGTGAGTGAACCCCCAGAGGTCTGACACCCCCTATGGACAGGGCAGAGAGCAGGAGCATTCCTGACTGAAACCATGGGCGATTATATTGTAGGTTTAAATATAAAAACTACTAAAACAACAAAAAAACACATACACATACTTTGCTATCTCTGATTTGGCCTCCATATCTTTATCAGGTTTACTTTAATAAAAACATCATTTGCACCATGAAGAAAAAGAGAGATGGGCCCCCAAACACTTGCAGCTCGCCATTACATGTACTTTGATTGGTAAACTCAATGCGAGCGTGCAATAGGCTGTAAGATATCCGCAGTACGACACAAGTACTCCTAGCCGAACCCCTTCACCTGCAGGGACGGCCTGAGGCCCGGCTAGATCTGCCTTTAAATGCCCCCGACTCGTCTACTGAAACCCCACATGTGCTCCTCTGCACAGTGCCCGGTAAACCATGGCCGTGTGGCATCTCGTCCCGCAAGTAAATTAACTTATCTTACCAACTACACGTTGACAGCCGTCACACCTCACCGCGGAATCCGCCATTTTTACACCTCTCGCGCCACAAAGGGGAAGCTCCGCACCCAGCCACGTGACCTCGTGCGCGCCAAGTGCGCGGTACAGCCAATCACTCTGCCCAGCCCTGGTATCACGTGACGAGGAACAGGGTTTCCGCAATAGGTTGGGGTAAACGGTATTTCTTCTTGCCCTTATAAGGAAGTAAAATTGTGCTGGGTCATGAGGAGAATTATTTTACAGCAAAGTCATTGCAAATGGGATAAAACCCAGCACCAAGTCAATTATATAACATGATAATAAAGAGGGATGGAGGGCTACCTCACTCTAAATCAGGGGGTGTAAAATTCTGGCCCGCAGCGTCCTTTTTGATATGAATTGCAGCTGGCTGGCCACTGCATTGAAATACCACGCTACTACAATTCCCGGCATCACGTCTATAGACCAGCAGCCTCTCTGCCTATGCGTGGCCCAGCATTAGACTGTTTTATAGACGCAGGGAATTGTAGTAGCGATGCTTTTTCAGTGAAGAGGGAGTTCCAGGGACTCATAATATTAAGTGCTGCATTGGACTGTTTTCTTGACGCAGGGAATTTTAGTAGCGGCACTATTTCAGTTTAAAGTTTGGCCCGCAACTTTGTCTAAGTTTTTAATTTTGGCCCACTGTGTATTTGAGTTTGACACCCCTGCTTTAAATGATGCTTCAAGTGTACCTAAACTCAGAATTTTTACTATACATAAAAAGGTAGACAACCCTTTTATGTAAGGTAAAAATTATATTTGTTTGCGTTTTTTTAAGTGCAACATCCTTAAAAAAAAAAAAATTAGGGTGCAGCACTGCTGCCTAAATGCTCCCTCAATAAATGGGAGCGCAGGGCCTCTCGGTAAACCTACATCAGGCATCCCGGGAGGCTGCTCCTTCTGCTCATACCCGAGCATCTTGGGCATGTGCAGAAGGAGCCCTTTTGCCAAAAGGGAAAGAAATTGCCCGATGTTGCGCATGTGCAGTTTTTTCACCATCTACGTCACCCGATCTTGTGCCTGTGTCGGGTGCTGTAGGCCTGCTGTACAAGGGAAAAAAACAGTGCTAATCTCACTGAGAATCGGTGCAATCAGCATTTTTTTCACTCAATAAGGTAAAAAACGGCATGGGCAGGAGCAGCCAGGAGCCATCTGGGATGCATGAAACGGGTATCCCAGGAGACGCTGTGCTCCCTTTCTGTCTTGATCACCACAGCAAACAAGACAGAAGGGGGGGGGGGGGGCCTAAACTAAAAAAAAAAGGGTGCTAAAGAAAAAAATGGTAATTTTTTATGTTTGTGCTTTAAATAGTTACTTTTCTTACAACCAAACCTGAACATTCATGCATGTGGACCCCCTTTTTTTTCTCCCCGGTGCAGTTGCCTCCTACAGAAAGATCTTCAACTCCAGTTCTTTACACTTCCATACTCCTGGTTTTAGTTTTTTCTTATTAGTTATGTGGAACGCAGAACACTGCTACATAACAATAAACAGCATCAGACTGATTTCACACATTTGTGGGTTTTTGTAGATGACTCTTGTCCGTGCAAACATACCAGAATCATTATTGACTACATTCTAAGAAAGAACCAGGCTACTTTATTATTCCTATAAAGGTAACATTGATAAATTGATTGAACTTCCAAAAGGGATTGGGAAACTAATTTTGGTAATTTTATGTTTCATACACCGGGCTAGGCTATGAAGACCTGCAAGGA
Organism: Pyxicephalus adspersus; assembly: GCF_032062135.1. Classification (NCBI taxonomy): domain Eukaryota; kingdom Metazoa; phylum Chordata; class Amphibia; order Anura; family Pyxicephalidae; genus Pyxicephalus; species Pyxicephalus adspersus. The sequence goes on from NC_092858.1 coordinate 30,803,890, forward strand.
AGGGTTCATGTTGACAGTTATTCTTGTGAACCAATGCAGCTGTGTTTGAATTGAAATGCCTGCAGTTTAAATGCACTTCAATAGGACATGCTGCATACAATGAATTGCAGCACATGATGTATGGCTTCTGAGCTGCCATATGTATTGCTTCAGTAAAGTCAATAGAACTTTGTTGATCTGCATTTGATATGGACTCCAAAAGTAGGAAAACAACATCCATTATTGCCATCTATTATTGTAAGCCTTACCACCTTACCAGCCAGGGTTCCGTGGAATCCCCTCGAGAGTTGCTAGAGATTCCTCAAACCGTAAAATACTAACCTCCTGTTCAATCACACTGCCATATTTCCGGGGCCAAAGCCATTTAGTATGTCATGGCCCTAATGACGTTTTTCAGTTGTCTATAAGGGTGTTATTCTAGCAACCAATTTGTGGGGGGGGTCATCCTTTTTTTAACTGTCGACCAATTAAAGAGGTCTTTTTCTAATAACTCACAAAAAGCTTAACTTTAGTTCAGATCCCTGAGAAATTTATTTCTAGGATTTTTCAGGGGTTAAAAGGTTAGGAAATGCTGCTTTGGATAGTTAAAGTCAAACTGAGTACAGCTGATGTCACTGACTAGCACTATCTCTGCACTGTTGCTGAGAAGAGGTATGTCAGTACAGTTCCCTATTAACTGATTGAAGTGTTCAGCAGGTTGATTGCAGTTAGTAAGAGGATAATAAAAAGAGAAGAGCTACGGGATAAGGTCCTATGCTTCATGCTACAGCATATACTATTCATATGCATTCAACCTAAGGCACAGTTTGCAGGGTGATTAGCACAAACTAAATTATTCAGGAGCATTGCTCAGCATGCTCTATACCTCATAAATTTTGCAGAAAGAGAAAATGACACTATTTGGCTCAATGTATGTAACCAAGGTGGACCAATGGGATAAGTAAAAATGATTGATTAAACCAACAAGTGTTTTTTTCACTACAAAATTTTCATTGTATTAGCTTTACTAATGAATCCAATAATTTCGAGGCTTGATTGAATGTTTTGTGCAACATATTATTATTATACAGTATTTATATAGCAACATATTATCCAGCGCTTTACAAAGTCAATAGTCATATCACTAACTGTCCCTCAAAGGGGCTCACAATCTAATGTCCCTACCAAAGTCATATTTAACACAGTCCCAGGTCAATTTTGGGACAAAGCCAATTAACCTAATTGCATGTTTTTGGGATGTGGGAGGAAACTGGAGTACCTGGAGCAAACCCACACGGAGAGAACCTGCAAACTCCATGCAGATAGTGCCCTGGCTGAGATTTGAACCTGAAACCTAGCGCTACAAAAGCGAGAGTGTTAACCCCTGAGCCACAGTGCAGCACTTATTTACTACTTAAACCAGATCTACCACTGAGAGATGGTGTAAGCTGAACTTATTCTAAATAATACAAATAAAGCAAGCATGCAGATAACTGTGTGGCAATTTTGTGGCAATAAATAATAAACTTTTTGTAGAGGTTAATTTTTTTACATTTTCCAAATATACCACAAGATAAGTTTTAGTTTGCAATATAAACTTATGGAATTCCACATTTCAATTTAGAGACAACGACAAAACCCCTAAAATGTAAAACCCTTGAACACAGTATTGGTATTAAAGTTGCTGGGGATATCTGGGAGACAAATGGAAATAAGATATGAAAAACCATGTTAAAGTAGTAGGGATAGCCTTTAAAATGTAATCAATTGCTGCCTAATAACTTTGTATGTCAATCAAAACCCTTGAACATAGTATTGTCCCGTGTGTGTGTGTGTGTGGGGGGGGGGGGGGGGGGGGGGGGGGGGGGGGGGGGGGGGGGTGGGGGGGGGGGGGGGGGGGGGGGGGGGGGGGGGGGAGGGGGGGGGGGGGGGGGGGGGGGGGGGGGGGGGGTCAAGGTGTATAGTGGGCAATTTATATAGCAATTAAAGAGTCAATTAGCATCAACATGTCACTAATTAGTATGCCAGTAGATACAATTAGACCAGTAGGTTTCAATTAGAGACTGAGCTGGGAAAACATGTGTGGCTTTAAAGAAAACAATGTAAATAAATGCAACATTTATAACATGGCCTTGGAGGAGGTTTGGTCAAAGTGAGCAAGCAATGGTCACGTAACGATTTGACTGGTTAAGATCAGTGTATATCTGGTAATTCCAGATAATTTAGAAATAATTTCTAACATTTTCTGGATACGCGCAAATAAATCTCAGCCTCTCTCTGCCTGACTCTTCCCAGTTAGATGATATGAAAATGAGCACTCCCTGGGGTACTGAATGGTGTAATCTTGGTGATGGAACTGTTGCTGTTTTGGACCATTCTATGCATCCAATAAAGATAAATACTAACTTTTAATTAAGCAGTGCCTGAGTGTTTTGTGTCATTCTTTAACCATTCCTGACACTTGTAGTACCACAATTATTTCCACATCTGCTATATACATTTATCCCCTTTAAAGTGATTTCTTTTTGTTTATATTTCATCCCTTCCTTATGTATGTTAAAATGTTTTAAAATGTTTTAACAATTATTGCCATATGTAATGCTCCAATGATAATCTTTGTGTCTGCAACAAAGTACACACATCTGCTTTGTTACCATGTAAATGTATAAATGTTTTCCAGGTATAAAAAGGGATTAAATGCTGTTGTAAATTGTAAATACTGAGGCGATTCCCCTAGTTACCAGCTCCTTCTCTTTGCTGATGGCACCATTCTGCAGCCGGATCTTCTTCTGCTACCAATCTACATATGTTTTGGCTTTCTCTGTTGCTTTATCTTTTATCTCTTTACATGACAGGCAGAAACACCTTGTAGGGTGGCTCAGCTGGGCGATGAACAGCATCTCCTTTAGAAGTAGAATTAAACCGTATTGTGCTTCAAAAAAATTGCCAGGTAAGTACCAAAGGACTATAGTTCTCCAATATTTTCTGTATAGAACTGGGGCCAAAGACAGGAATATAAAGCGCCAACATCATTAACTTGTGTCATGCTAAAGCTTAACCTCTTACACAGAATAGATTGTGCAGTGACAAGGGAGAACAATGACATGGCCTGACTAAAATATGCCCAATGAGGTATAAATGAGTTTACTAGTACATAAAAAAATTATCAAAAAATTATCAATCTACCTAAAACGTATTATTTGCTGTGCAAACTGTAATTTTAAACCTTTTTGTACAAGCTGATATTAAACAATGCTCAGATTTAGAGTTTAAATCAGACTTTGTCAATGATTTTATCATGGACCAACCCTTGAAATAACTTTCAGGTCTTCAGAGAACCTCTGCTATAATTACTATATGTACAGCTCAGAGTATATATCCATAGTCGTCAGTGGGAAAATTGCTCTTACATTGCTGGTCAGTGGGAAGAATGTCACTGTCCCCACAGAGAGCCAAAAAGATCAACAGTAAATCTGACCTGAGAGGTACAAATTGCTAATTTCTCAAGGATTTCCTAGCATTTTATCCCTGTAATTTGTAATTTATTGAATTGTAACAAAATATTTGTCCAGTATCAAGCATTTCTGTAAAATTTGTTATCCGTGAAATAGTATTTAAAATAACCACAAGATGGTGCACCAAAACCATGTTTTCTAGAACTATTGATTTTGCTATCAGTTTTATACAGAACACTGTTACTGAAAGATATACAGTTCAATGATTCCTACAGATAAGTCTCAATAGAGACATTTAAAAAATGTTTTCCTGTATACGAGTATTATTAGCTGCAAGAAAACTTTATTAAAAAAATCTGTGACATACAGCTAAAATATAAATAAGATACAGCTAAAATATAAATTTAGCCAGCATTGGCAGCCGGCCTATACCTTTAATTGTATGATTTGACAGTAGGGTACACACACCTCTTCTTGGCAGCTCATTATCAGATTAGGCCTTACAAAGAGGGACCCCCAATGCAATGTATCAGCAGGCACTGGCATGTAGGAGTGCTTATGGTTTATATTACAGTGACAAAGAGTTGCAAATTGAGTGTGTTCACTGTAGCACTGCATTTAATTACTTATCATAGCTAAAGATAAGTGTTACTCACTAATGTTTAAGTTTGGTTTTACATATTTTAGTTCAATATTTTAATATTTTCAGTGGTTTAGTCCAATGTTTTAATAACAACATGTGGGCTGTTTAATGAACAAGTGGGTTTGTGCTGTGCAACATACATACCTATCCAAAATAAGGAGTAAAAATGACCCAAATTACCTTTTGTATAAATGGTTTATGTAGCCAAAAAAGTCTAAAGGTTTACTTTGGGGCTGAACTGTGTGGTTCACTTACCTATGTCCAGTGTCAGAAGTTTTTTTTTTTTAACTGTTTACATATATTTTATTAAGCAGCCTTATATTATGGTAATTTTGGTGCCAGTAATGTTTTATTGTAACTAAACCACAAGCAGAAATGTGATACTTTTGTAAGATGTTGTAGTCAATGTGGTTACACAGGGAGCAGCACTGCGTTGTTCTGTATTCAAAATAAATAATCTGCACACTGTGAGTGAATCTTTTCTGACATCCACTACTACTGGCATTATATATGTATTATTTTTAAGATATAGATTTATATCTTATTAAACATTTGGCTATATTAGCCATAGTCACAGTAATTAGCATGCTGTATGAGACACATTGTGCATGCAATATTCTTGGTGTTCCTTGGAAAGGAAAGTCACAGTAGTCTACTTGATGTAGAATAATGTAGACTCCTCCTGTCTGTCTTTACATGCAATGTACCCAGGCTGTCTGTCATGTTCTATGCTTCATAGAGAAAAAGAGTTAAAAGAAGTTAATGGATCTATTGGTATTAGGGGGCAGTTTCCACACTGAAAAATAAAAGCCACAAAAAAGACTTCAAATCCTTATTGAGGTGATTAGTAATATTGAGGGCTTTTGGGTTTTAAAAACCAGTGCCACAGAAAAACCTCAAAGGAAGTAGATTAGCCTATTAGCAGGACTAATTGATAGGGTATCTACCAAGGATTTATGCACTATATATCTCATTTACTATGGCTAAAAAGTACATGAAATATTACATAATATACTGTCATATCAGAGTCCTACACTGTGGCCAAGTAGAACACATTAAATACACTGCTATTCTAGAAAACTATTAAAAGGTTCAATGTATGCATTAAAATCACATCCAATGCATAGATACCACAATCATCCACACTACCCAAAGCATCCTACGAAATCCAGTTTAGCATGCAGACCACATTGAAATTACCCACTGATGAGTCAACGAGGGCAAAAAGCCCTCTACCTCACTTTCCAGACATTATTCTGGACTCAGACCAGTACAAAAGCAACTTGCAGTATATATAATTCACCCAGATACTTGAAAGATGTTTGGGTGATGTACTAAAAGAAAGGTTAGAGATTTTAAAGACAGTGGATGTTTACTGATAATTGTGGATCCCTAAGTTGTAAGAATATTTACAGAGGTCGAAAAGTCATGATTGAACTTTGGAAATGGAAAGGATGCAGAAATGCATAACTACATAAACAGTACATTTTGCCAATGTACATGTGGAGGAACTGTGTTGGTGGTGCTTTTAGAAACTCAGATATTGATCTTGAAAATGGTGTGCGAAACATAGTAACTATATGTAATCTCTTAGTAGTATATATCAAACAGAAGTTATCATTCATAGCTGCTTCTAGAGTCATTTGTTTAGGAGGATGTGGTGTATGGAGCAGGTATCTATACATTTTTGTTTTGGCGAGTGACCTAGTACAGCTAGTCCCCGGTTAAGGACATTCGAAATACAAACGCCTCCTAGATATGAATGAGGCTTTCCTGCTCGCTCCTGTGCAGGGTGAGGCTTGAGGAGGGAGGGGGCAGTTTGCATGACTTGCAGAAGAAATCTTTTGCTAAACACAGCTGAGGTTGTGGGTGATCATAGGGGGGTGAGCTCTTTCTGCAGCCACTTGTAACTCTTTAATGACCAAGACAAACTCTGCAGTTGTTTCTTTTTGCATATCAAAGCACAGCTTGCTCCAAAAGTTTATGAATGTCTAAGTTCCATAAAGATTATTTATTTGTTTTTTGCTTTGTTTTTGATTAACTCACAGTGAGGATTCTATTACAGTAACTGACACCATGTTGGCTAATAAAATGTTGAGACAAACATTTGTCCTAATTGCATTTATTAAAATAATGTACCTGTTCTGGGATTCCCCTCTATATTTACTATATCCACCGCTCACAGCACATTATTGTGGTGGTCAGTAGGAAGAATGCCTCCTACATTGCAGTTTTTTTTGGGATGGCTGCCACGCGTACATATAGCCAAAAAGATCATTGGTATCTTGTTAAGTGATCTGAGAGTCACAAACTGCTCATTGCTTAAGGAACCCCTAGCAACCTCTAGAGGAGCCTTGATTGTGTGAAACACTGTTCTAAGGACAGATAAAGGGAGAGATTCCTGAAGATAAGCTTCATGGGAACTGTGAACTAAAATATTTAGGGGACTACATGGAGGAGAAATTTACCTTGAGGATTGTTTATTGACTCTTTCTAAAAAAAATGGCTTTTTCCACCATACATTTTACCATTGTTTTGTTACCACTAACATTGTAGTTGGACACTCTTGATGTAAGGTGGCCATACACAGGTTGATGGGTGCCCAATGATCATTTGCTTTTCTGCTACTATACGCCCATTGGCCAGTAGAGCATATGTGCAACCAGGAGCACTCCCTAACAATGCCAAAGAATGGGGGCATCGTTGTATTGTAAATGTAATTTGTGTGGGGCGTTCCTTTAGGTTAGAGATTGATAGACAGTGCTCTCTATCAAACAAGGAAACAAATTTTTTCATAAATGTTCGATCAATCTATATATATAAAATCGGATGTATGTATGTATGTGTGTATGTGTGTGTGTGTGTGTGTATGTATGTTCCACCATCACTGGAAAACGCATGGAGACATTTCAACCAAACTTGCCATACATATGACTGAGACTCATGTGAGTGCACCAGTCATCTTTGTACAGGGCTGTGGTATATGTTAGAGCTATTTTTGGATGTATGTATGTATGTGTGTATGTCATCACTAGAAAATGCGTGGAGACATTTAAACCAAACTTGCTAGACATATGGCTCAGACTCATGTGAGTGCACTGCTGATCTTCGTACAGCGCTGTGGTATATGTCAGAGATATATTTGCATGTATGTATGTATGTATGTATGTGTGTATGTATTACTCAGTGACAGTGTGCCTTTTGCTTAACACTAATGCTTTATTATAAAATATTGATGAAGAATGGCCTATTTTGAGTTCATTTCAGTGTTTTCATTGTATTTAATGTCTAATCTATTAAAGATTTCCTGTTGTTTATGGCCAAATGTACAGTATGTGCATTTCAGTGGGTTTGCTGAAAGAAGTAATCTGCCAATGCTTCATCTTAACTTTTATTGGACTAGTTTTAAGAGCATTTGCATTTTTTGTTGGTTTCATCTGGCAACTTTGTCTCTGGACACATACGATGAATGGATATGTTGTTACTAAAAACCGGAGTTACGTCCCAACAGGCATCAATAGGAAATCAAGGAATTCAAATAGATTATGATTGCTGTGTAAAAGTGAGTACACCCCATGGAAGATGTTGACTTTTTTAGCACATTATNTTTGGATGTATGTATGTATGTGTGTATGTCATCACTAGAAAATGCGTGGAGACATTTAAACCAAACTTGCTAGACATATGGCTCAGACTCATGTGAGTGCACTGCTGATCTTCGTACAGCGCTGTGGTATATGTCAGAGATATATTTGCATGTATGTATGTATGTATGTATGTGTGTATGTATTACTCAGTGACAGTGTGCCTTTTGCTTAACACTAATGCTTTATTATAAAATATTGATGAAGAATGGCCTATTTTGAGTTCATTTCAGTGTTTTCATTGTATTTAATGTCTAATCTATTAAAGATTTCCTGTTGTTTATGGCCAAATGTACAGTATGTGCATTTCAGTGGGTTTGCTGAAAGAAGTAATCTGCCAATGCTTCATCTTAATTTTTATTGGACTAGTTTTAAGAGCATTTGCATTTTTTGTTGGTTTCATCTGGCAACTTTGTCTCTGGACACATACAATGAATGGATATGTTGTTACTAAAAACCGGAGTTACGTCCCAACAGGCATCAATAGGAAATCAAGGAATTCAAATAGATTATGATTGCTGTGTAAAAGTGAGTACACCCCATGGAAGATGTTGACTTTTTTAGCACATTATATTTTCAACATATTTCTTTAATAAAAACTGTAATGATAAAGTAAAAGTACAGATAAAGGTGATAAACAAATTACGCTTAAAATGGACATGGTATATTTATTCTTAGGCATTGAATTCTAGTCAGGTGCCATTTAAATTGTGACTAATACTCTACCATGTTTTTTCCTGTATGAGGACTTCACTTTGTTTTTAAAAAATCTCCTCTGGATAAACTCTGATCATCAACCTCTTTAGGGGTCGATTTTCTTAAATATTTTAATGTTGGTGTTTGTTTTTGCTTTAATATTTTTGTTGTTTTGTAAATTTTTTTTTATTATAAGTAAATTTATGCTATGTTTTTAATTGACAAGAAACATAGGAATATGTAGTCATATTTAGAAAAATTCTTGCTTAAACAGAAAATGCTGTTTTTGCTATTGTGTGTGGTAAATATAGCCATAATAAATGCAACAGTTTTTGTATTAGGTTATGCCAATATTATGTGGCAACAGACAGATCCTCACAGTGGTCCCTCATAGAACCCCTAAATCCCTCATGTCAGTTGCTTATAACAGTTGCTGTCATCTGCATACATCTAGAATCAGCAAAACATTTCACCAAATTACTTTGTTCAAGGGGTGTATTAGAAAAAAATTATTGCTATTCATAAAGAACCATTGAACACCTAGTCAAGAGCCAGGCCTTCAGGAACATGGTGTTGGTTAACTAAAATATTTTGGGTTTATGTTTATCTAGCAAAATTATTTATCACCTTGTAAGAGTGTTTTTACTTTTTAGCTTAAAAAAAGTGGTAAAAATTGCAACGAATACCCAATCACTTGCAAGGTGATAGGTCACCTTGCTAAGTACAAAGCCTATTTTCTGTTGTAAATCAACTCGTATATTGTGGGCTAATGGATTAAAAATACATGATCTATTTTAGTCACAGTACACATTATTGGCATTACCAAAAGAAAAAAGTTTAAGAAAAGGATCTCATACCAACTGTGAATCATGATGGTAAATGTGTTATAGTTTTGTGTTGCTTTGCTAGTTAGAAACTTTAAGTCATTGTGAATTTTATACACTGAAGTTTGCTTGATGAAAATGTGGGACCATCTGTCTGAAAGCTGCACCAAAAATGACATAGTGGTCTAAAACCCTAAAAACTCGTGAACTAGAAAAAAAAAAACTAGAAGGGAAAAAGAGAATATTTTTTGCAAGAGCTAATATTTTCCTTTTTCCAATAAAAAAAAGGCAATCATTTCCTTGTAGTTACTTTTTTACACAACTGTGGGACTGTATGGAACATCTGATCTGCAATTCTAAGTAGAAGATATGCAGCTTGTTGCATTATAGCACCGTTCAAGGGGTTTCCTACTACACTTGGTTAAAGCAGAAGTAGCCATTTTGTTTGGCCTATTAGAGCCAAAGAAATCAAGGGGACAAAAGGCAATAATAATGCAAATGCATTTCAAACTTTGTCCTGCATTTGATATATTATTACAGCATTAAACATAATCTTTGCTCCAGAAAAGACTTATTTTACAGCATATATTAAAAGACATCAGGCTAGCTATGAATACAGAACCATTGCTGGAGGTTATTTCAAATTCTTAAAATAGCTTACATACATATAGAGCAAACATTTATTACTTATTGTTCATCTAGGTATAAACTTAGTCTGTCTAGAGTAAAAGCCAACAAGGATAGACAGATTATGAACTTTGATAGCCAGTATTTCTGTTGTATTTATTAAACAATTGTAATGTTTTGTTTGGAAGAATTGGGATATTGTGAGAAAGAGGAGTTCTGTGTTCTAATTAAAGTTCAATATAGTTAATGAATGTTGAGTCCACAGAAAACATTGGAACTGGTATAGTTGATTCGGCTGCTCTGTGAACATTTCTTTGAACTGTACCACTAGAAGGTCAGTTCTTCTAAAACTCAGCTCCTAAAACCTAAACTTGCTTTAATCTCCAAGAGACCCTACTGTTGAAATCTATTAAACAGGGTTCTCAGCTCTGCTGGTACCCCCCTATTTTATTCTGACCAACTCCTAACATAGACAGGAGGGGACACATTAAAGAATATTACAGGCAACTCTGTCTAGAGCAATTTTTCTCAAACTTTGCAACATGTTTTTAACACTTTACAAAGTTTTTAAAAACGTTTTTATTATTAGAATATATTGGAAGTTTTTTTTACCTCCTTGCTCTTCAGTTACAATGAATTCTGTAATAAAAACCACAACTACTCAGCCAAACCTGTTAAAATCTAGTTATAGAGATTTTCAGTGGAACCTCTAACATAGTTTAGGGGTTCAGTTGTTCTGTGTAGTTGGGGGGTTCAGTTGTTCTTCTTTGTAAAATTTTATCTGCTAAAAACAGCATAAACTTTCCTAAAAATATTGTAAACCTAATGACTACAGTGCTGGTCTTTCTTTTGTTATAAATGTATTTTTATTGAATTTTTGGTATGTAAATAAAAAACACAGAAATACAAATAAAGATAATAACAAAGGGAGAACAACAAAGAAAAGAACGGAAAAAAAGAGGAAATGTTACATCAGGTACAAACCAATTTACAGTAGTCAAAGCTCAAATAACGATTATATACCAAGAACAGGAATTTGCTACATTCAACAATATCAAATGGTATAACTTTCAATATACCTCAGTTCTTCAATATCAGACTTGCTATTCATAATATGAAAACTATTTAACATAGATCTCAAGTATATTGGTAAGGTGCAATTATATTATTAAACAAAAGAAATAAATATAACATAATAACTAATTTAGAGTAACTGTAGTTACTTAACCAAACCAAGAAAAGAAAATGAAAATATAGAGTGGGTGAAATAATAGAAAGGGGGGGGGGACCTGGGTTGTTCTTTTTGGAATTTCTCCAAACCAACTGGGCTGTGTACAGAATAAGACAAGGACCATCAATATCACAGGCATTTGTCCCAAGGTATGTGGCCATACATGAATCCCAAGGAGCCCATAATTTGTTCACTGATCATATAACATTGCGGTTAGCTCCTCCATCAGGTGAACATCCCTAATACAGTTACAGGGCTGAATGGGTAGGGGGGACGATGATTTTCATTTTTTGGCAATCAAGCATCTGGCTGCTGTAAGTATGTTAGTCATCAGGCATTTACTGGATTTGGACAGCCCATGTAACAGGAATCCTAGAAGGTGAGTTAGGAGGTCCAGGGTTATAGGAACCTCTAGCAACCCTTCAAGGAGCTATTAGACTATTTGCCAGTAGGGGACTATACATGGACATGACCAGAAGATGTGCTGTAATGTTCCCACACCAGAATTGCATCGCCAACACAAATTGCTATCATCGGATGTCATCGGATATATTCGATTAATTGTTTTCCTTAAGTGCTGGTCTTTCAAACACTCCAACTAAGTAATAACTGGGAATAACTGGGATACAGTAACAAGAAGAAAATTAGATACTAAAAAAACGGAATCTGGAAAATTGTTGGGAAAAAAAACGCATAAACTGGGGAATCATTAAACTGTGGAGGCTAATCATATAAACACCAACCTGAAATGATAATCAAACATGCTGACAAGGTTGATGAGAATCCACTCAACTCAACAGAGTACACAATAGAGCAGTGTTTTTCACTCGCTGTTCCGCGGCACACTAGTGTGCCTTGAGAGATCTTCGGGTGTACCGTGGGAAATTATCCAATTTCAGTTAATTGGTCCCAAAATGATTTATTTACTGCAAAAAATTTGTCTTCATTTGTCTATACCAGCGATGTATAGTGAACACAGATGACCCAATCGTGTTGGTGATATTAAAACAACTTAATGACTCTTTATGTCTGCATATTCTTCACAAGGAGAAACTGAATTGCCAGTCGGGACTGACCCAAATATATAGCCATTGTGAAGGAGGACAAACTTTAAGCTCCACTTTGAGCTATCAATGAATAGTCGCCATTCAGTTGAGTTATAGATTGGAATTCCCAATTCCTCCATTAAACCAGGTATGTTATGGCAATAGACAAAGCCACTGTCAGTTCTAAAGTACTGGAGAAATGAAATTTCTCTGGTTTGAAAGTACAATACCTTCGTTCCTTTTTCAAGTAAGTTTTTCTCACGCAGTCTCGCTAGTTCTGAAGCCTTCTTCAATAGTCCCAAATCACGTGCCAAATCACTCAACTAATGAGTCCTCTTCAATTTCAAACTCTTCATTATTGTTGTCACCTAGCTCATCACCATAATCATGTTCTTCAAGAGAGGGTAGTGCAACGAAAACCAGCAATGGAATTTCATCTGAATGAGCAACCGGGCGTATAGCCGATGGTAGACTAGGATACTCTATGTTTCATAAATTTTTCTTGTTATATCCTGAAGTTTTCACTATACAAAAGTAACATCTCCTGGCTCTTGCCAAACCATAGGTATACCAAATGGCATCTTATCACGTGTTCCATTTTGTTCACATCCGTAAACCCTCGACACACTGTTTGCACACCTTATGAGGGCCCCAAGACTTACCTTCATCACCAAGTTTAACTTTGAAATATGCCAAATTGGCATATGCTCTAGGCTTGCTCTACAAATGTGCTGATGTTCACCCTTTGACTGGTAATGGTGAATTGGCCACAGATATAATAAAATGAATCAGGGTTGTTTAAGCACTTACGACGAGAAACAGCAGAGCCAGACATGATCTGAAAGAAAGGAAATACGTGTGTAAGTAGAAAAATAAATTTTGCTTATTCACTACGTAGAGCAGTGCACAACCTCTGATCACACTGTCTTGTGTGTAAATGAATAGCCTATACCAATCCATGCTACAGTAATTGCAATATTATAGGTGGTAGAGAAAAAACCTGACATGAAAGAAAACTAACTGCCCTTTCAGAATCGTATAATCTTAAAATACCAATTTTGATGCAATTAAGCTTAAAAATTGAAGTCAACAAAAAAAGTGTTGAAAATTGTTCCCCAGTGTTCCCAAGAGTAATAATTAAGAGAATAATTCCCTGATCTTTGTGAATGTGCTAAAAATGAACTTTGAAAAGAAATGTGGCCACCATACTATTATTAAAAACCTAAAATGTTCTCCTGTTCCTTCTTCTCATTATCACATTGGCCTGTTCCCACTCACAAACTTCACTCCTGATGGTACTTACAGAAGCCCTAAAATTCTGCATCTATTCAATAGATTTAACATTATTAATAATAAAAATAAACAAGATTTATATAGCGCCAACATATTAGGCAGCACTGAACATTAACCTCCTTGCCGTTAAGCCCGACCTTCGCTCGGGCAAAAAAAAATTGCAAGGATGGTTAACCCCGAGATTTTTCAAAAAAAATTTCATGAAAAACAGTGGATCACTTTTGGTACAGAAATCTAGACCTCAGTGTAACGCTTAGGTGGTTAAACAGGGTATCATCCCTCTCTGCAGCAAATCTTTGACTGCATTTGATTCCTGAATATTTTGTTGTTGGACTGCGAACACTGAGTTTACCATTGACTAATATCACCTGACTACTTGTACCAGGAAATTTATTCTTATTCTTCATCATCCTCTCTGTTCTGTTCAGGTTGTTGATGCTGCTATGCTAAAAAATAGGTAAAGAGTTCTAGTTTTGTTTATTATTTTACATGATGCTTAAAGGCAAAATGTATTTCATATTTACTGATTCCAACCCACAGCTGTAAAATTAAATTATCCCTGACTCTTCTCTATCTTTGTCTCCATTGAGTCTACTTAAAGTAAATAAAGCCAGTTTAAATTAAGGAAAAAATAATTTTATATTGTAGGCTAAGCATTGGATAGTACATAACCCTAGCAAGGTAAGTCCAATAATAAAGGGATTCTATTATAAGCAACAAATACCACAATAAGTAAGTATTAATATTTAAATCAAAAAGGATATTTTCTTTTCATGTATTTATTGAAAGATAAAATAGAAGTAGTTTACTGCCTTTAACCAGCAAGCCAGCGATTCATTTTTTATCCTTCAAAATACCAGGACTAAGTTCATGTTGTGGGTTAGGTAAACATTTTAATTTCTGATCCTTTTAAGGATTTCATGTCTCTTGTCTCATAAAACAGATTGTGGGAGAAGTTTCATTCATCTCGCAAGGCAATCTGCCTTGGATTTCGGAATAGAATGAAAATAAATAATTGTGCATGGTATAAAAATGTAGGATATTACATTACATCCATTTCATATCGCTAACAAACAGAGGTTTTGGCTAAAGACAGCATTACATAAGGTCTTGTGCTACAACAATCAAAGGAATTGTAATCAGTTTAATTCAGTTCATCTTCTGTTTTGTTTATCTACTAACTTTAGATATTGCTTACTTGTACGATATAATAGTCTGGAAATTGTATTTGAAGCAACTCAACATGTGGGAAAAAGTAAAAAATTGTTTTATGGTTAAGTGTGCACATTTTTGACATTCATTTGTATTTTAAGAAAACATTGTAGTAAAGGTATTATTCAATGTATTTAAATATTTTAAAATATTTACTTAAGCTACGTACACACGTCAAATTTTTTAAATAATAATATAATTATAATAATAATCGGCTTCGGACGGATATCGTGCAAGAATCTGGCGTGTGTACAGCCCGGGTTGTTCCTCGTCCGTGGAACCTTCCTGGCGGATCCATGAACGATGAACGACGAGCGATCCTAATGCAAGGGAAGGGGGAGAGCGCACAGCAGGGTGCCGCTCTGTCGCTCTCCCCCTTCCCTCTCCATAGAGCAGAACGGTGCTGTATGTACAACACTCGTTCATGCATCGTGCGGTTCTTATTGTTGAAAAGGATCGTGAAAGATCCTTTCTAACAACAAGAATTGCACGTGTGTATGGGGCTTCAGAGGCACGTAAGTAAATATCACTAGAATTGTCTGTAGATATTGTTCAAAAAGCACCTGATGCTTTACTTTAGGCCAACAAAGATATTGAAAGTCATTTTGTTAATAAATTAATAGACTCTATTACTATACATGAATAATATGAATATTAATATAATATGAACATTATTATTCATTTGGTATGAGATTGATTATATTATGCGTTTGGAATATTGTACTCTATATGTCTAGAAAATGTACCCAGATATTTTATTACTATGAATACAATCTTGATGTAACTGTTGGTGGGTTACCTGTACTCAATACTTGACTATTGTACATTTTTTTGATAAACCTGTACTTGTTACTGTACTTTTACTGTGAGAAATAGGAGAGATGATCGCAGTCTGCTGCTAAACCTTCATTGTCCCGTCGAAGGTAAGTGGCGCAGAGGTAAGCAAGCAATATTCCTTAAAATGATCATATACTGTTTCTCCATTAAAATAAAAGACACTCGCTTCCTCTTTTTCTTTTAAATAACTGTTAAGGAAACTGAAGATTTTAAACTTTTTGTAACACAACTTTATATTATGATGCTTTCAGATATACAGATCCCTGGACATAATCTACCAAAAAAGTCAATCTAATCTATTTTAATAAAAGCCATAGATTTAAAAATAATAAAAACATCTTTTGGAATTAAATGAACATGTTAAAGATTTTATAGGGTTTGGGTGATTAGGTTTAGATAATACCTTTAAATATAAAATTTAGTAAGAATATTTGTAATATATGTTATAATGTTTAACTGAGAAGCATACTTAGAATTGCTTTATGTTTGCTGGGCTGACGAACAAGGGCTTGTTTATCTGCTGATTTTAAAACTAACGGGGTTTGGTTGAAAAATAATGCTTAAGAAATATTTCATTTTGAGGTTTACTTTAAAAATCAAATGTGTTTTGATGTATATGATTATAGACCAAACTACACCAATAGTGGGCTGCTGCATATAGTGTGCACATTTACCCAAGCTGGGGCTTCTGCAAGTCACCAACTTATCCCCTAATGAACACTGCTAGGATCAATTCATGTCCTAAACTGCACTCACATTACTTTACTTTACTTGAGTGTAGAAATTAGCACATATCTTATCACACCTTTTCAGCTTCTGTGGTATTGTTTTTTTTTTTTTTTTTTTAACAATAAAGAAAACTGCTGCTGTCAGCAGCTTTTGCAGATGGCCTCAATGTCACCCCACTTGAAGGGCTCAGTTGTGCAGGGAATGATAGGAAGATATTATAAAGTAAGAATACAAGTAATATACCTTGCTGGTGTGAAAATATAAGTTTTTGTAATACATTTGTCTGTGGTTTTGTTTTATTATACAAAAGAGTAAAGGTTTCCTTTTGTTCAAGTTTTTAAACTTGACTTGAAACTTCATTTTCACCTAGTAAATCTGTTTCAGTCCATGTTGCTGTTCATAATCCAGAGATAAATCATCGCTTTAGCTCATAGTTCAGCAATTGGTATTTTTTCCAGATAAATGATTTTAGGCAAACTTTACCTGATTATACACAGGATAAGCATAAGGACATAGAACATAAGGATTCAGTCACAGAAAGCATTATCAGGGGATGAAATGATATGGAAAGTGGACTTTCCACACATTTTATTACAATCTAGAGAACAATCTGCAGACTTAGTGACTCATGTTGAAAACATCACATATTATATAGTTATATAGGGAACCACCCTATTAAAAAAAACTCTGTTCTGCCTTTATGTTTTAAGGAACAATGAAAGCACATTATCCTGTAATTATCCTATTTTTTTAGGTGTAGGATTTTACGGGAAGCCTTATTCAATTGGGAATTTAAAAAATTACATTTTTTTTTTTTATCATATATGACCTATTTCTAACCAGCAGGTATTTTTGATTCAGTTGTTTCTGCATGGTGCCTGCATTCATACATATGTAGTGTCAGCAAAAAAACTTCTTGGTTTTAGCACATTTGCTCCTGTTACAAGACCAAGTCAGTATATTGAAAATGAGGGTTCAGTTTTCCTTTAAGGACTAGTTTAGGGGTTAAGCTATATTGGTGTTAGAAACAATTTTTTTCTTTGATTGGCCTCCCTCTACAAATGCTTGTTGCTTGGGTGTTTCTGGCTTTAAAAAAATTTTTAATAGGCATACCCAAACAGGATTAGATTTTGAAGCATTTCCATTAAAGCTAAAGTGAAGAATGTGATTAACAAGATAACCACCATAAATACAGAAAATCATATGGACATACACAGCTTAATACATATAATTTTCCAGATAATTTAAAGAATGGTAAAAAAAAAACCTCACAATCAGACAAAGTAAAATAGAGGTCCTAAACCTAACATTTTGGGGCCAGTATTATTATATTTTTTAACAGGATTTATATAGTGCCAACATATTACGCAGCGCTATTAAAGAGGGGTACCAACCTTTTCAAAAAAGGACCTCTCTTTCTGTCTTTAGTTCATTTGTAAGAACTGGCTTAAAAGATGTTTGAAAAATTGAGCCTTTTATCAGTGAAACTGGGTGATCCAGCAAACCTGGAACAGATTTCTTCAATGTCATTTGCTTTTTTCTACCAAATGTTTTGAATCCTGGACCAGATCCATTCCATGTTTGCTGCATCACCCAGCTTCACTGATACAAGTGTATCCTTTCCAGCCCTGGAGAGCTTTAAAGCGGAACTAAACTAAAAGAAAAAAAAATCACACTTATCTTTAATCAGAGTTGTTGATCCATCCAGATCTTTTCTTGATCGGGTCCCGCGCCGTCCCAGGATGCACTTTCAGACCGCATCGGGCGAAAAAATGTACAGCATGCTTCTGGCACCTTCCACTAGTCATGATCTGCTTGAAAGCATACAGAAGCACTAAGACTCAGTGATGATATCGCTAAATCTAACATAAGGTATGTGATAAAATTGAGAAAGATGTTATACAAAAATGGCATAAACATAAAATAGGGGCAGAAGGAACCAAGTAAGGCAAAAGAGAAGCAGATTAAACAGCTATAACTATGACTTAATCTTTATTTTATTCACCAGAGCACAGTCCAAACCACCCCTGATCCTTTTTCTTAATGACTGTAATAGTAATAATGTGTTACCATGGGTCGATGGAGTAAAGCAATACATGTGCATATTAGAACATCGAACTGACTTTGGATTACTGGGGGTCGTTATAACCTACTTAATATAGACCTTATTGTTTATAAAGTTACACCAAAATGCCATGCTTTATGTTCTTGGATCCTTGAAAGCTTTTCCACTGGACTTCATAACCATGGACACAAAAGAAATAATTCTGGTCTCATTAGTAAACAACATAGATTTAGTTTTATTAGCTTTGTTTTGTTGCTAGCATCTGGATGGGACTGAGGTCATGATTGTTGTGCATTGTGCTCCATAAACAAAAGGAAAGTAAGAAAATGCTATTGTACACATGTGCAGTTTGTGCTCAGGAAGTGTTGTTTTTGACATTATTGCTAGAAATGCTGGGTATACTTGTTCAGTTCAGTACGTTCCAGGTCATAATAACCTGGCCAGCATGGATAATACTTATATGTAATGGAAATAGCTAATTTTCCCTTCTAAACACAGTGAATGAATTGCTGTCATGTTACAAAGATTATCTGTACAGAACACATTTTAGTGAGAGTGAAGAAGACTCAGTATTTTTTATTCTAAAATTGCAAATGACTCACTCAATTATTAACATAACGAGAAAGTCAACAAAGAAAGACATTAAAGATAATTAATATAAATCCCAAATTGATTTTGTAAAAAAAAACAAAAAACATAGTGACATAAAAGAGCTTTTAAAATGTCAGACAAACTCTGTTGTTACTACTATGACTTTTCTAGGAAATGTGGTTTAATTCCAGCTAAAAACAGCTTTGTCTTCACAGATTTGTGAAGTTTTAATGCTTTCTGGTATTGACATGAATGTCTTTCTGTGATACAAATCAAACAGAATATTCTAAAAGGTAAAAGTACCACAGATAGTCCTATTCCCATTTGTTTTTCATAATGGCTGAGAAAAACCATGAAGTTCTCTGCCAGGTTGACGTGTTGAGACAACATAGCTCCCAATTCTTTACTTGAGGTGTCTATAAACTTCTGGTAGTAATCAGGAGAAACCAGAATGGTTGATGGTTTGAGCTTCAGAAATGCTTTCCTGCGTCAGAAAACCACTCAAATCATTGTTGACCAATTGATCTTTGTCCGGCTGGTCAGCTAAGCAGCTAGTACTAACCAATAATAGGATGTTGGGACCTTATTTCTTGTTATTTGGTGGGGGTAATGCTGTGTGGCCACAATCAGTCAGTGCCTGGCCCTGGGGAAAAGGAGACTCCTAATCTGTGCTCAAAGTTACTAAGTCATTCAGGTAAACTGGTGACAGGGGATGTAATATGTAATGTAAATGGCATTCTCTTGTACTAAAAGTGACTCCCTGGATGTAGAATGCCCCTTCCTCATGTACTTTCTTAGTTATCGTGGGGTCATAATGCATGTAAAGAAACAAGGACTCATAGTTTGGTAAGCTTACAGTAAATCCTCTACCACAGTATATTTTACACTATGCCCACCAAATGACCCATGAGTTTCTCTTTCAGTGATTTATTTAGAATAATAATAATCACAGTATTTTATCTCTATAATTTTAAATATATACTCACTATTATGATATCTATTCCTTTCATTTCAGACTTTTCATTAAGAAAACCTACAGGAAACCACTGTATAATAAGAGGAAACATTCTTATATGCAGGCTGAAGAATAGATTATTTAATTTTACTCCATAAAATGACAAATATGTGCAAGTAAAGATAATGTAAGTGTTATTACTTTTTTATGACATCATATTTATTCATTCATTGTTGCTTTGAGCAGATATGCACATCCTTATAAGGTAAGAAGAATTTTGAAAAATGTGGAAAAGAATGGGATCTAAATTCAATATATCAGGATATCCGCTCTGATCCCTGATTTAGCATATAACACTAAATACTAAGACAAACATGATACCAACTATTATAATCTTAGACAACATATTCCAATGAAAGTAATTTAAGTACTACTTTAGATAAAACAGTTACCTAAATACTAATATAATATTGTAACAGATATTTATTTATTATCCAGATGCCTTCATGAAACAGAGCTTTGAACATCAACATACGTAGCATTACCACTGAGGAAGCCTAGATTGGGCGAAATGCGTTGGGTTAACAAAGCTGCAACATAAGAAATACGTATATGTTATATGTTCTATGCACTTAAATAGTTGATCTGTGTCCAGCTTAGGAGGTATATTACCTCTAAATAGGAGGAAATACCCCTCCAATTTTAATGAGGATGTTCATAAAAAGATTTGGGTAATTAACCTCAAAGGATGAGGAAGTACCTTATTAATCTGCACTGTTGACATTTTTGTTTGTTGTTTTCTACTTATTAATTAATGTATTAATGTTTTTTTGCTGAATACACAAAAAAATTGTTGCCAAAAACCCTGTCTTTGAACTACATTCATTCTAATTCTCTTTCAGTGACCCAACACTGGATTTCGGAAAGTGGGACTTTAAATACCAGTCCACTGGTGGGACCAGTGGGACCAGTCCATCATAGCTTTTGGTGTCAGATAAAGCATCTGGCTGCCACCATTTCCTTTCCACATTTTATACAAGGTCAGCAGTAGTAACTGTTAGGCAAGCCAAGAACTTCTCTTTCAGTCCAATATAGTAATAATGAGTAATAAAATAAATTACCAGGTAGGAGGTCATAGTATGGTTTTGGTGAGAAAAAGGGGCCATCCCACTGATCTGAGGAGACCACTCCTCTCTGTCTGCTGCTCACCACAAAACCCCCACCACATTTTACTAATTTACTTTGCTGAAAATTTCTTGTAAAGCCCCTGAACATGGGATTGGTACTAAAATGTTTGGTGGTGGTGGTGATGATAATTTTCTGTAAAAAGAAACCTAAAGTACAGGTAGGCAACATTTTAGCTTATTGCAAAGCTATTGAGATAGCATTGTTATCAAAATTGGTGGTTGACAGAATAAGTGGTTAGGGGGATCAGTCACCACATGCCCCAAGTAAAAAAAATATCAAAACAGTGTGTAGTTTTTCCTTAAATAAAGTATGTTCAAGGAAATGCATTTTTAAAGACACCCCCATTTTGTTCTAGTTGAGCAGCCAATAGTCTAATAACTTCCTGCTGCTGGGTAAAGTTTTGCAGATGAGCCAATTGTTGGGGCAAATTCTCCTGATGCGCCTGTTGTTGCTGTGACAGGTTCTGCTGATGAGCTTGGTATTGAGCAGAATTAGCTCAATTCTTTGTTAGGTTATCTTGATAAAGCTATTTTAAAGCATCATAGGCCTGTCGTTGGGCAGCATTTGCTTGCATTTGCAATGAACCCAATGAATCTCCCCAAATAGGTTCAGGGCTTTCAGCAAAAGTAAACAATTTTTAGTAACCTAGCTTTTCAGCCATTTGACATTCTCCTACTACCCCTGTGTTCTCCTGTTCCTGCTTTTAAACCCTTTTTGCACCCAAATTAACTTTCCAATTGGGTCACAACCCAAATAAGGGGGTTTTCATCCAAGACCCATCAGTAGCACCCTGTAAAATTAATAACTGTAGAATGGACTATAAAATAAACTTGTCCTATATAGTCTAATGCCAACATCTCTACAAACTACTTCCAGGATTAGTTAGCAGAATTTTTTTCTTATTTTCTTATTGTTTCTTAGTATTGATCAATACAACTGTCCAACAGTGATATCCAGGAGGAGTAGACCAGGCTTTGATGTTCTCAAGTTGATATTTATTGTATATATCAGATTGCATTGAGTTTAGTGAAAATGTTAGTGGGTATGTGTATGTAAATAAGGATATAAGAAACAAAAGGGTTATTTTGAAATCACTCACTGTTCCAATAACCAAATCCTAGAGAATTCAATCAAATAATAGGCCTGTAATGCAAAGGAAATGATATGAAGAGCACTTGTCTGCAACAATATAATTGATACATTTGGCAACCCTCTTCGGAAATATTACAATCTTCCTTATGCACTAAAGAAACGGAAGTGTAATTTTAGCAGTAACTGTTTTTCAGATCTGGGCTTTCCTGTGGTGCTAAGCAACAGCGTTTGTAAATTTTCTAATTATAAATGAGAGGTATCTTATTTTGTGAATCTTCCAAGCATGCTTGCCTTACATTTTTCCATATTAACTGCTGTTCATCTATTTTTAAACAACTTGATGTGGTCCAAGTACATGCTGGGCATGAGTCCCAAAAATGTCTTTAGGGAATCTGCTGTTAAGACTTGTTTAGGATACAACAATAGGTGTCTTTATTACATAAACACTATTCTATTTAGTTGCACTAATTCCATTTTGAGTTGAACTGGCTCAATGAACTAGTTAAAGACATGATGTACATGCTATGTAATGTTCAGCTACTTCCTCAGCTGTTGCTATCTGCCAAATGTCCTTTCTCAAACAATTTTCTTTGTCAGGAAGGAGGCAAATAGACATTCCGACAAAAGCCAAAAGTGTATTCTGGCGCAATGAAGGCCTGAATCCTAAAGCTCTAAACCTAAAGATTGACAATGGACATTTCTCGGTAGCATATTATTAAACTGCTGCAAAGTGTCTATTATTGCAACATCTTAAATCTGCATATTGAAACTCAAAATGTTCCCATTTTTGGCACTTTTGGTGTGATTTTCTACCAAAATTATATTAGTTTTGAAATAATTGAAGGGAGACTGATACCCCTATTAAGTTTTACCTTAGAATTTTACCTTCAGTTTGTCTGCTACTAACATTGTTTTGTCAGACAGGAAGTGAGGGGAACTCTCTCCAATAGCGACACAGAAATGTAATGCTTCATTGATAGCATATAACAGGCTGAAATCCCTGCTAAAATTACTATATC
>NC_092858.1:30827651-30907770 GCF_032062135.1 Pyxicephalus adspersus
AATGGCACATGAGTGATCAGAAGGGGACAATGAATGGCACATGAGTGATCAGAAGGGGACAATGAATGGCACAATGGCACAAAATATAAAACAGTGCCTTATTATAGGGGAAACAGGGTAGTATTTGACCTGAGAGATCCATATTGCTCATTGCTCAGCTTAGCTACCTCTATAGGAACCCAGGTTGGGGAACAGTAGATACAAAGATAAGCAATGCCTGGCATCCACCAGGGCTAACATACTGAATAAATGCGGATGGGAGGTACGTCAGGTTAGCCTGGCCAATCAAAATGGCAAAGATCTAACACAAGGAGGAGGACAGAATGGCGATAGTGGATCCCATGAAAGATATGCATAGGCAGCCCATGAAAGATGCATAAACAGGTGGGTATAAAAAGAAACGGTGAGCAGGCAGGTAAGTTTATTTTATTGCATAAGATACCTTGCCTTTCCTTTCTGCAATGAAGAACCTGCCTGGTTGCAATTTTTTGTTTGTAATGTTTAGTTCCACTTTAAAACAATCTGTGGTATTCTTGATTAGCGTGGTGTCAAACAGTAGTGATTTCAGTTGCATTGTAGCAATTTGTCATTTCTAAAAGGAAGAGAGTTAACAAAAAATGAACATCTTCCAACTATATACATTCAAATAATAAAAGGTATATTTACATGTAAAGGTAGAAGGCAGATAACACAGTCATTTCCTTTACTTTGTTAATAATTGCACATTTTAAAGTATATTCTGCAATTCAGTTTTTTTGCTTTTCAGTTTGGGCTCCTTTATGCTGCCATTTGGCTTAGAGCTAATTTGACAGTAATGCTAGAGGATACCTATCACAAGAGAATTATGCACTTAAAGCACTAATTCAGGTGATTTTTTTAGGTTTATCAGGAACTTTTCAGGTTTTTAGGTGATTTGTAATCCATTGCATCCATTGCCATCCAATGACACCGATGCCTACATTTTCCCTTATGTCATTAAAGGTTCACACATTCCTTACCTACTCTCCTACTCATCTACTGCTCATCTACTGATTGACATAATTTACCTACCCCTGGCCCAGCCATGATTTTTTTTCATCCTCTTGGCGCCTTGCTTGCTAGTTTCTTTCCTTAGACTTCCCTACAATTATTGTTGGTGATTTCATCATCCCGCTTGGTATTATAACTCTTCTGCCACCAAATTTCTTTTACCTCCCCCTTTGATCTATCACAGAGTTCCTCGGGCAAGACTCAGATTTATACACACACTCACCTTATCTTTACTTAACTCTGTTTCCTCTCCAGCTAGTCTCTCAGCTTTTCCTGAGCACATCATTTTTAAATTAAAACTTATCACTTCTTCCTACAACTTCAGCTCTGTCAACCACATTCTCAATGCTGAAATCTTGTCTCCTGCAACCTCTACTTATTATGCCTTCTTTCTCTGACCCTCTGTCATTACCACAACACTATTACCAATGCATTGGACTTGGTTGTGCTTTACCAACCATTTCTGTGTTGGCTGAAAACCCTGACATAACAACCACACTATAATGCTGAAAATGCACTGCAGGGCAGCTAGAGGAGATGTTGGTATAAAGAAATACAAATAAAGTGCTGTGCAACTTGTTTCTCCTCCCTTATATCCTCACAGTCCGCTAATCTCAAAAATCATTTTACATCAAACTCTTAACTCCATACTCGATTCTCCTCTCTCCCATACATTATGTTTATCTGCACTATGCCAAACATATCATAAAATCAAAAGCAGTAGAAACAGTTTTACAGCACAGTCCTGCCCTCCTATACTGACCCTTCCACCCATCTCTGTTCCTACATATTTCACTCACCCAACTAAACATTGACTATCCCCCCTAAGTTCCAAAGCCACTGTCAATTACTGTTCCCTTGTCCCTATTCCCTTACATAGAATGTTTATCCTATCCTCCTTCATATCTAGTTATTTAATTTATAACGTTTTACTGGCAGGCCATACAACCAATTCTTAGGAAAGCCTCACTGGGCCCATCAGCCCTAACTACTAGCCTGTCTTTTTCAATCCTTACTTATGTAAACTACTGGAATGGCATGTCCATGCAGACATGATTCACCACCTCTCGACTGACACTTTATTTCATTACCTCCAGCCTGGCTTCAGTTCTGACCACTGCACAAATCTATTCTTATTGCTAACTACTACTCAATACTTCTTCTCCTTGATCTGTTTTCAGCAGTAAACACTTTTTTCACTCTTTACTACTTTACATCCTGCCCTCTTCTTTCTTCTGTCTTACATTCCTCCTCATCTTGCATTCCCTTTGCCTTTCTACTACCTCTCTGATTTTACATTCACAGTTTTCCTCTCCCTATCGCTTTGCCCTTCCTCATCTGACACCCATTTTTGAATCCCCCCCCCAGTTCTTGGTCCCCTTATCTTCTCTTTTTTTAGCCAAATTCATCTTTTTACTTATGACTTACCTTCTTTTGCATCACCAACTACCTTAACCTTAAACCTAACATGTTCAAAACAAAAGTTGAGATTTTTACTTCTTCTCAATCAATTGCCTTTTCTAAGATAACAACAACAGATTGCTATCCTCATCTCCTCCAACTTGCTGCCCATGAGTATGTGCCCAGTACTTCAAACCGCACATTAGCTCACTAACCACTTCCTGGCATCTCCAATTTTTGTTATCTTGCACATTCATCTTGTCCTTGCACAGGACACAACAGATTTCAGTTTCAGCTTCCAACACTAACCTTTAAAGTTTTCTTTAGTGCTTTGCCTTTATATATTACCTAAATAATCTCTAAATACCTTCCTAAACATAACCACCTTCACTCTCAAAATGAACACCTCCCCTAATCTCCTGTGATCTGCTCCTTCTATAACCACATAGGAATTACAAGGTTTTCCATTTCTTTCCAATGCCTTTCCTCAGCTCATCCATCACTTTCTGTTTCTAAAGATCTTTTAACTTCAACCCCAAACCTCATCTGTTCAGGCAAGCATATGATCCTACCTGGGACATATTATCCAACCTCCAATCCAAATTAATGTAACCATTGTACATTTTACCAACTCATTTCACACTGTGGGCCTGATTCTTGGTGTATACAGTGTAAGCAAAAAAGTAATCTAATTGGGAATAGTAAGTGAGGAACGTTGCCATATACCAGTTGTGGTTTTAATTTTTTAAGTGGCTTTTGTCCTGTTATTCAGTCAACAGGAATGAAACGTCAGTGAACATTAACCAACTTCATTTTTACTTTTCTTGTTTTTGAAGAAGCAAAACTATTTAAAGCATTTGTTTTCCAATTAGTGTCTAAGCAGAATAAGTGAATGCAATCCAAATTCCACATTTCTTACAGGCTTGATCTTGTGAGGCAAAGTTGGTAAATAGAAGTATTTGGTACTTCAAGTGTAAATCCAGAAAAAATTTAGTTAAATCTCTGTTAGGTTCTAACTTTAAACCCTACCCCTTTTCCTTGTCTGTATTTAGTAGAGTTGATCTATGATTAATTGTTATTCAGCCTACTTACTTTAAAGCTACTCTGCCACTGTTATTGGTGATTACAACATTTCGCCGACTGTGGTCTGTACAATTACTGTCTAAACTCAATTTGGGCACCACTGTACCAGAGAAGTCGCAAGCAAACAAACTACAAACCTCAATATAATGCTGCCAAACCTACCCATTTTTCTCACCACTCATCTTCTGCTGGCTCTGTATGCAATTCTCTTCATTGGCTTCCATTCTGCCTCGGAATCAAATTAAAGCTCCTGTGTTTTGCCTTCAAATCCCTCCACAGTTCTTGTCCCACTTACCTTTCTGACTTGATAGAAATTATACCCCTAGCCACTCTCTCCGCTCCTCCAATGACCTATTATATTAATACTACAGTAAATATAGTCATTTTGAAATTTTGGCATTTTTCACAGCCCCTGCACACTGCATTATGAGAAGACAGGTGGAGTGCTACATGATGCCAATACCTCAATGTTTCAAGGTTGTGACTAATTGGTAGTTGGCACAATGGAGCTGAGTGTAAGTTAAAGTCAAGTTGAGGATCTGGCCTTTAAATGTAATGATAGGTTTGTTTTGAGAACATTATCAATGCTGTGTTTTGTGGTTCATTTCTTTATTACCCGTTAACATCAGTAACAATCCCCCTTGGTAGCCTTGAAAAATAAAAGAAACCTGTGATGATGCAATAATAAAGGATGAACTATGGCACTAACTATGAATTCTGACTTCATTACTTAGTAAGTTACTGAATTTCAACAAGCATGCATGGTGGGAATTCAGATCCTTCAGACTGCCCTGACTGCATATTTAATACAAAGTGAAGGTAGCATCAAGCCCTATCATGGACCGTTATGAAAATATAACCAATGTCAGCATCCATACCGTGTTTCCAGTCTCACAGATTCCTGTTCAATTATTCCCTAAAATCACCATCAGGAAATGTGGCACTGTAGCAAATGTCCCTAAAAGCTAACAACGCCCGGGAAGCTGACACACTCATAGTTTATTTCCCTAACAAAGATGATCCTATCTTCACTGTAAATAGCAAATAATTTTGGAATATGGAAAGACCTTTTGTTAAAAGAGCTATAATGACTTCTTTGTACAAAACTATTTTTATTCAGATTTGTATACTTAATATTTTCTACGTGACTGGCAGAACACCTTGAATTCTTACCCCTTTATTTTCTAGCCGAAATGGACATTCCAAACAGTTGAATCAGAGAACACAGCTATGGAATAGACCTAGTAGATAAGAATAGCCATGATAATGAACAACAGGTCACTAGGAGGTTTTCCAAATATTATTCCTAATCTGATGAGTGTGTGTAAAGAATCAAGCTTAATTTTCACTTGCATGAATCATCACTGGGGCTGATGTGTAATGTTCTGCTAAACATCCTCCAGACCTCAAGCCTTAAAGCAATTTGAGCTTTGGATTTTTTTTTTAACTGTAACATTTTTTGTTACCAATTCTTTACATTACGTTTAATAGTCTTCTGTTTCTCTTTTAACAAATCTTGATCTTAATTGTCCTCCAACCTGACCAGTTATTCTTGGAAGAGTTTTCTCAGCTAGGCATTACTGTTTCCTTAGGACTATATTGGCACTTCAAGTGTCTGCAAGTGTATACATGTGCACACAAAAATGGTTTGGTTACACCATATTTCATGTCTTCCACCATATTTCAGTATACATTGTGTTGCAATTCTTTTCATTCTGTAAATGTGTACCTATACTTTTGAAAAAAAATGTTTTTGTTTTAAATACACCTAAACTTTTTACGTTGAATATATAAAACTCAAAGTATAGTAGTATAGGAGTATATAAAATTCACAGGTAGGTGCTTCTTCTTAAATATCTATTATGTCAGTATTGGAACTGCCATTTTGGTTAAACGCTCCTCATTTCATGTACCCAGTCAGCAGCTGGGTGACCATTCAAGATGACAGCGTGTGATGACTAGTCGAGTGGATTGTTTTCCTAGTTTTCATAGAGTTATCTGTTTTTACTGTTAAACTGAATACGTGACTAGGAATTTTTTCATAATTTTTTTTACTATTTCCCTTGTTTTTCTTCCCTAGAGGTATTCTGTTGTCTCCTTAAATAAATGCAGATAAATGATGCTGACAGGAAATCTGAATCTTGGAAAGTGAGTAAAGAAACTTAGCTCACATATATCATATGGGCTATGCTACTGCAAACCAGATGAGTGCCCACATTTGGATATCTTGGACTTTTTTTGATCTTCTAAGGTTCTGACACCATCAAACCACATTTTTTTGATATATTTGCCATGCCTCCAATTTGCCTATTCAGAAGTAACAGTGACAGCTGAGAGAACACATCCCAGCATGGATTTTGTTGATATATCCTTCATCATGGGTCCAATACAGTAAAGCTCCTGGGTATGTGAAAAAATGTGAACTGTCTCTTGTAGCATTGATGGGGCCCAAGCAGCCAAATTCCAGCACCAAACACTGCCACGCAGGGGAAGCATTGTTGTCACACAATCAACTAAGTTCCAATATCAAAAGACACTGAAACTTTTACAATGTAGACTTCTGCAGCAAAGAGGTTACAAAGGGGTGCATATGGGTGAGTATGCCTTGCTGGGGAGATCAGGAGAAACTGCTACTTTGCCTTGAATGAAGACCGGTAAGGTGTTGATTTAACAGCTGTTAGTCTCTATTTCCTACTTTTACCAAAGAAAAAAAAGGTTTTGCTTAAAGTCAGACCTAGATACATGTGTGCAAACATAAGGAATGCAAACTTTATCGAAATCTGCTAATCCATAGGCAAAAAAGGATTAGGTTTCTGAACTGCTGTTTGTAATATGCATTTAAATAGGGTAGAATTGCCCATAGATTGCTATAATAATTTTCTAAAACATACTTTTTTAAGTAGTCTGTTATATGTTGCCTAATTTGCATGGTTCTAATGGCATTGACTATTCACACCAATTACTGTACTTGAAATAACAGAAACATGTGTGCTGACAGTGAGATTTTACAAATATTTATTGGTGGCATAATGTATGAGAATACCAGCTTTGTAGCTGCAAATTACCTGAAGTTTCTGCAACCTCAAACTGAGAGGTTGCAAAAAGTACACATAAACTAGCTGCATTGTTCTTAGGTTATTTAAAACTTCAAGACCCCAAAGCAAAAAAATAAAATAAAAAAAGAGCCGTGCCTCACGTTTGTTCCATAGTGCTGTTACCTGTCTAGATGCTGTATGTGAATCATATTTAGGCCTAGTATTCAGATATGTGGGGCTCAAAAAAGTTCTTTAAAGCTTCCAAGTTCTTCCGAAGGCCCAGAGGTAAAAGAAGCATTAAAAGTAATAATGGATAGTGTGAAATAACCTAATTAAAACTTTAGTCTTGTAAAGAATGGCCCTGATTTATTAAAGCTCTCTCTGGAGAGGATAAACTTTCATGAGTGAACCTGGGTGATCCAGCAAACCTAGAATGGGTCTGGTCCAAAAAATGTTTGCTAACAAATAGCAAATTACTTTTAAGAATTCCAGGTTTGCTGGATCACCCAAGTTCATTGATGAAAGTTTATCTTCTCTGGTCTTGGAGAGCTTTAATAAATTAGGTTTAATAAGTCTGCATAAATACATGTAAAATAATGATCTTCCTAATGGTGTCTGACGAGGACTGTGGAGGCTCTGATTCATTGATTTGCTTACAGTTAAGTCAAGTATTACTTTTGTTACTATTATCATTAGTTGCATTACCTTTGGTATTACTAAAGAAATGTAAAATACTTGTTTGCTTTTTCTCACTTATTATGGGTTTATTTCATTTGAATCTAAGACCAAACAAGAAATGATAGTCAATAAAGTAAAACTATTTGATGCCATTAAATATAACCGGTAAAGAAAACACACAGTTAAGGTTTTACTTACCTAAAAGAGCATCAGATAAACAAATAAATAAAATAAAACAATTGGATGAGAATCGGTATTCGCGGAGCGGGGTGACTGTTGTAATGGTGGAAACAATACTGAAGCGTATGGCTCGGCAACGGTTGGCTCATACAACTTAACACTACACTGAGGTCACACTGCGCCTCCCTTGTTTTTCCATCTCAAGTACAGTTTGTGACTTTAGTGCAGTATAAAGGCGATAATTGTCATTCAGAATATAGGAATTTTAATAAAATATTATTTTTTTTTATTATTATTAATAAAACATAAAAATTGCAAATTATGGCCACATTTTTCTGTGGCCCACCAAAATGTTCTTGCAGACCACTGATTGGCAACTGCTGATTTAGAACACGCTTTCTTGCTGCATTTTAGAAAACCTTTTTTTTATTTACCAGAGGACAAACAATTCAGCAATGAATGAAACACACTGGAACACTTTTGTATTTAAATTTGGGGATGTTTACTCGGTTTTGTCTGGGAAAATTTGTGCTTTGGAAAGTGAAGATGTCATTCGACATGTTATTTAACACAAAGCCTTAATGAAAGAAACAACAAACTGAACACATGAAAATGGAAACTTGGATCTTAGCAGCTGTACATACTTTTTGATAACACTCTTAATAACAAAGAACCGAGGAGCCCTTTTTTTCCTTAGGCACCAAGTGTCAGCATGTCATTGTCAATGAAAATCAAATGTTTGCCATTGTTGATTCTGACAGCATAAAATAATGTGTTTTCAGTGCAGAAAAGTAAAAAGTATCTTCTAGTAGTGTGGGAATTAGAAATTTGCTGAATAAAAAATCTACTGACTCTTTTTATGTACCTACTAAAACCATCCAAATACTTACAGCACATTGTGAAGCACCTGGTCAACGGAAATGTGTAGACACAAATATAGTCTAATACATGTGTCTGGCAATGTTAGCAAATGTCAGATTGTATGGGGGTCAAAAGAATTATCACATCATGATTTTCCATTAAATCTAAACAATATCCCAGAAAGTGCTTATTGAACTGGGGATAACTTATGGAACCAATGATTACTGGCAAATTATGTTTATAAATACTTTCTTTGCACCTATAATAATTTGCACATGTTGGCATTATATTTAAAAAAAAAGGGTAAGAGCAGCAGCTCTTTTTTTTTCAAATCTGTTTGTTGGCGTTGAAAAAAGCATGCATTTATACCCCACCATTTTACTGGGACCATGTTTATGGTTGTGGTATATAGACAACGCTATACTCTCTAAACAATCCTAACTGATACATTTGTTGTTTTCCTTAATATTGCATAAGGTACAATTTTTTGAACCCCATGATTTCAGGATCATGTTGCACATTCTTGGATGTTGCTGTTTCTATTAGGTGAGATATCAGCCCTTTTATATGTGACTATCACTATGGTGAGGTTTAGTGCACATCCAAAACACTAAAGGGTAAAATCTCCATGTTTGTCTGTCTAAGCTTAGTTTTAGGATTATGCTCCAAACTAGAAGAAAATCATAAATTGAGTTTATGAGTGCTGATTTTGGAAAATGGGAGTATCTCCAGGAAATTCTTGATAGAACACATACCTATAGCTACAATTATAGAGTGCTGCATATTTTCTCTGTGGTGTACAAGCGTTTGATAATAATAGCAGCCTATGAGTTTTCATATTACAGTTTTTTTTTTTTTTTTATAAATACTAAAACTAACACATCGATTAAAATGTTTGTCCAGGCAAAACATTTCCTTGTTTTTGAAGAATGGAAAGCCCTATTAGTTTTTACTGGTATTCAGCTATTAGAGAGATTTCCCTTTCCTTCCTATTTTGCTTACAGTTTTTCCAAGCAAGATGTTAGAATAACACTGCAACAGCAACACAGACAGAAATAAAAATGCTTATCTTTAGTTGGGTAGGGAAGGGTGAGGACCTTAGGCAAATTTGAATTTCTGGCACATCCTACCCTTCTATTCACAAATACAGCTTTGGAAACATGTACCTCAAATAAGAAGTAGCATAAGCTACACTGAGAAAACTAAAGAACAAAATAAAATGTAACATGCTGACATGGCGATTTGAGATCAACTTTCCTCATGTGTCTTGTTTGTTAAATACGAAAAATTCCTGTGTACCTCAGCCCTATATATCCTGAACTACATAATCTTTTACAAGGCACTCTATCATAATACACAATGCTGAATTCCCTGCCTAATGGTGATCACAACAATGTGACTGGCTTCTTTCCCAGTCATTTATCAGTGAATGTAGAAACCTCATCCCAAACGCTTTACGGTTTACAGGAAAACCTTAACATGCTGAGGGACCCACTGAGTAAAATATTATTACAACCTTAAGAAATCAGCTTTTGGAATCTCATCCTGTATTTCCATGCTGAACATTTTGGTATCCTTTTATTGATGAGTGAGCTTAGCTTGAATTTATCAGTATATGATGACAATAACCCATGATATGGGGGCAACAGTGCAAGCAAATTAAAGAAGCACTAGTTACATATAAGGAGCTATATCTGTTTTATTCTCTTCTATCCTATCACTATGATGGGCTATATCACTAACCAGTAGTAAAGTGCAAAAGGCAGAAAGGAGTTAGACCAGCCTGTCAAATATAGAGAGTTGGTTATAATTTGCATGCAAGAGGTTTTTTTAGAAGTTCTAAACGGATAGCAAACGTTTTGAATCTTTGACCAGATCCATTTCAGGTTTGCTGGATCACCCAGCTTCACTGATTAAAATGTATTCTTATCAGCCTTGGGGCACTTTAATAAATCAGGCCCTTTGTTTCCACCTTTAGGTTTTATCTTTTCTGGTAAGTCTTATTTTTTTGTTAATTATAATTTTCATTAAAGGACTGTTGTTTTTTGTCTTCCTCTGGATCAACTATGTATATATAGTTTTACCTGGGACCTTCTGGTTTCTAGTATGTTGTTTTCCCTACTGGTTCTACTTGATGGACTTTTTTCAACCTAACTATGTGAAAAAAAGTAAAATCATACTGTTTTCTAATTTGGAATATGCTTAAAATAGAGAAAACTCATAACAGCTGGTGCAGAAGCAGAGGTTGCAACTGTGGGAACCCATAGGGCCCTCCATTCCTGCAGGAAGGCAAAATGGGCAGAAAATGATAGGTGTACAGGGCCGGGCTCTGCAAGATGCTGTACAAACTGAAGCTGATATAAGGTCCTTAGTCCAACCACAGGCTCAGCTAGCTAGCACTGCCTTTCACTGTGGATTTATATAGCGTGTTTGGCTCCATTCACCTGACAATGCCCACCCATTCTGCCAAGCTCAGATAAGTCTCTCTACCCATTCTGGCACCGTTGCACATATAAGAAACGAGAAAAAAGTATGTAATGTAGAAACAAATAAAGTTCCTTCAAAGTAATTGGAATGTTCAAAATGTCCAGATCCATTTGTGGAAACCATCTTTAGTGCAGGCAGCCAAACAGATGTCCTTTTGGATATGTTCTGTTGGAGAGACAATTTCACACTGCAGATATTCAGGTATGTAGCTATAGGGACAGGTGTACCCGAGCAATGTCACACTTCAGAAAGCTTCTTACTAAAAATTCAAGATTTTTTTCTATGTACTCCTTTCCTTTAATTGAGATTAAGGGATTAAAACATACAACTATTTTAGCAACATTCCAGTAATGTGTAATTTAAACTCTTCTAGCTTTTATTGCATGAACTTTCTTTTTATTATTTACAGCTTGATAAAACATCCAATTGAAATTCCTAATTTTTTCTCTAACTTGTTCAGTGTTTAAATCCAGTTTTTTTTTTAGAGGCATGTTGAATAAAACAGATTGAGCATCACAGCAAATAGTTTAACTGAGATAGTCTCAGGCAGGAGGAATGCAACATTTGGCTTTAGTTAATATAAAGCTTTATTTGTTTAAACAAATTAGCTGCGAATGAGCCATATTTTAGTTACATTTCATGTGGTGCCTCGGACATAAAAAAGCAAATCCTCATATTTTCAAGAAAAACTAATTATTCCGGAGAAATACTAGGAACCAATCTAGACTGTGGTCTGAGAATGGCTGTAGTTATGTCTGAGACATTATCAGTGTTGGTATCAAGAAAATAGCTTATGTAAGCAATATAAAACTCATACTCTAAATCCTAATCATAAACCAAGAGGATTGTTTTTTGTTTGATTTTTATTAAATAATACTGTGCTATTACTATGCATAATAATAATAACATATTATTGGTTATTATTGCAATTTTCTCAAAACACAAATGGTGGTAGTAGATCTAAACCATCATTAAAATATACAAATATATATAAAATATTTTTTTATTGCTAAAGGGTATGGTAGGTTCCTGTCCATCCGTCTCTAGTAGCCAAGAAAACCATTTTGCAAAAGTGAATACATGCAGAACCTCCTACTTTGGGCCTACTTTACGACATGTGTTCCGGATGCACTGGATGGAGGCCTCACTGGATAAGGAGACAAGAGTAGAGAACTACTTTTATACATGCGAATCATACATCACTATCCTTCCTGAAGATCTCAGAAAACCGGTTGCAGCAATGTTTGACCAAACCTCATATTGTTTACTCGGCAATGACCCTCCTGTTATGTGTTACCCAACCTGAAGACCCTTAAACTGTCTCCCACCTCATTGCTTTGGTAAATCATATTAATTTGATTTTCTTTTTATATGCATGCTGAACCTTTGACTTTGGTATAAGTCAGCTAAAAAAATGTTTTCTTTTAATTGTATATAAATTTATTGTAATATTATTTTAAAAGACATTTTCAATTTATATAAAATCTGCAATTTTGTTTTAAATAAAACAATACCTGGTAAACCTACTATGGTGGTCTTTTTAAGTCATATGAAAAAATACATGGCCAACTGTTGACAACATCAAGAAGCCGGTCAAGAGCAATTTACAGCCAGTGCTAAGAGGAAAGAAGATGCAGGGGATCAGTAGAGAAACATAGGCTGATAGGTTCATGCAGATAATCATGGTCCACTGTATATTGTAGTAGTCTCATTTAAATGGACTTGTTCAATGTTTTATTAAATTCCAAAGTCCCTGTTATTGTCAACAAAATTGCTGGAGATTTCAGGGGAACCCGAGGGAAGTTGTCCAGCTCTAGAACCCTAAACTGGTTCACCATGAAAAACTAGCCCACCTTACCTGGACCTTACCTCATGAAATTCCTGAATCTGGGTGCAATATAAACACCATAGCACACTTTTCCAATTTGCATTGGCATACCGTCACTATATATATATATATATATATATATATATATATATATTGTGTGCTTACAGTTTACCTAATCTGGATATATACACCTTGGCCTAAACAGCTGAGTGCAGTAACAGTTTGCTCTACTCTTGATTAGTTAGGGGAGAATATTTGTATTTCTTATTTATCAGAATATCCTCCCTGTGGTCTATCCTGTAACTGTAAAACTATTTAAATTTGCCCTTAAAGAGATTTACCTAATTCTGCTGACCAGGCAAAAATGTCAGGTCATGTGTAAATGGCATTTTTCCTTTTCTTACTAAATCCCAGTCCTTAGCTCTAAAGTATCCCTTATGTTTTTTTTGGCTCACGGAAATGAAAAGCATGCTGTGCTAAATCATATTATGCAGAATTACGTCATACGTCAAACTACATAATGGGGATTTGAAATATTATTATCATTAGGAATTAGGAATAGGAGTGGAGTTAAATAAAGATCAACACAATGTGCCAGAAAAAAAATGGGACCTGGAAGTATTTCCTAAATCATAGATTTTGGCTTTTTGTACTGTGATATCTATATTATATACTTTGATGTGCAAGTTTGCTTTATACTTTTCAAAAGCAAGATTATTAGTATCATAGTAAAATCAACTAACTTTTTGGATATTTTAAAAATAGTACACACATTTACATTTGTTACACCTTTTATGACAAATAGGTGACCTCCAGACATACCTGCTTCAATTTTTTCATTGCTATACATGTTCATTGAAGGAACTCTAAGCCATTTCATACCCATGGTGATTTGAAGCACTTTGCCGCAGTCCCAACCTCTGCCATTAAAGTGGGTTTTAGGACATATAGCACCGTATAATGTGCAAATGTGGTTGCCTAGTGTGTGGTTTGCCTCTCTCAGCCACACAGCACCAGTTTGCTGTACACTCAGGTGTAGAAAACCACTCAAATAGTAATAGTAATATAGCCCTAATAGTTTAGTGTTAGAGACTGCATTTTACTGATGGCTTTGACAAGGCAGCGTGGCTTCAACATATATTTGCAAATCTATGTGAATAAAACGTGTTTATAACAATAATAATTGTTAATAATTTGTTTTTGTTTTTTGCAGACTAGTTGGTAAATGTACTGGAAAATATTGTAATGTTTGATATACAAGGAGTGTACTAAAAATAATACAAACTTAGGCATAACATTTTTATTAAGTAATTCAAGTTGAACAATGGTAGAAAAACTTTTCCACTATACAATGGTACTACCAGTATAGTACATAGTATCCATCTCAAATCCACTTTGAAAAAATTCAGGTGTGCACTGTCCAACCCAGGGGTCGGCAAACTTTTATGGCCACTAGGCCAATTCAGGGGTGGACGTGAGCACACTAGGCCTAGACTCTGAGTCCCGCCTTAATAGTTCCACCCCCACCAGGGAACACCCCCTGAAGTGAAATCTCTCTCTTTCGTATGCATTACAGAGGAGAGGGATTTACCTTCAGGGAGCTTTCCCTATTTACCATGGCGGCGGAAGTATCAGTAAATAGGGGAGCCACAGCAAGGAGGCGGCACCAGAGCTCCGGTGGCTTCGGTAGTTCCTAACGCCCCCTGGCAGATCCAGATCCGGATCAGGTCCGGATCGGCCAGGGGGCGTTAGGCTGGAACAAACTACTGCCTAAGGGGGTGTCTGGCCTAAAGGTCGGAGTTTGCCGACCCCTGGTCTAACTTATTTCTTCATAGTCACTCACCTAATCTGTGTCCTCAAAATTTTCCATGAAAATTGTCCTTTATTTGACCAAAGAGGTGGAAGTAAGAGGGCACCAGATTGCATGGGGATGGGTAGGACCACTGACCAGCCCAATTTGCCAATCTTCTAATTTATTCAAAGATGTTTGTGGTCAAACATTCTCATGATAAATGTGGATTGTTTCAAGATACTTATTTGACCTGTTCCTTCTAATGGCTTTTCTAATCTTCTTGAGTGTCTTGATGCTCCACTTACTGTTCAACTGGATGATGCACAGTAGTGCATGGTCATGCAGAAAGGGATTCAGGATGTTTTCTGGAATGAATGACAATGGTGCGCACCATACCACATAACATTACCATGCAATACTGCAATACACTGGTGTGATGGGTAGGGATACAAAGGATTGGGGTTGATCCACAGGGTTGTATAATATACATAGTAATGTTCAGTAATGAGGCAGGTGTCTAGTTTGTAGATTTAGAAAAATATAAAAATATTCTAACTGGCTGTACCTATGTGTAACAGGTAATTCGTAAATTCAAGTAATTATTTATCATTAATTATTTATTATCTCTTATGGGAGACTTATAAAATGTTTTCTCACTTGCAGCCAGTACTATCGACCTCTACCACTTCCCCCTGGACTAAAGTAGCTAAATAAAACTTGATAAATAGTGTTTTTGTGGTTAGCCAGGATCCCAGAAGTAAATATAGTTGTGAGTAAGCCTGTGAGTGGACAAAGCTTTGTCAGGTCATAAAGCGTTTAAGGTGTGGGACCAGCTGAGAACAGCAGGGGGCAGATTTTTGACTCATGAGTTTTAAGACATCCTGCTGTTCCTAGATAGTTGAGTGTATGTTGGGGTTAAATCAAGTTCATAGTGGATATAAGGAAGAAATACATGTTTTAACCCAAATATATCATATAGAATTTTATTAACCCATGATATTATTTATTAAGTTATTATTTGCATAGTCAGCAGTATCCACATTACTGTAGTGGGTAGATTCATACCACAA
Organism: Pyxicephalus adspersus; assembly: GCF_032062135.1. NCBI lineage: Eukaryota > Metazoa > Chordata > Amphibia > Anura > Pyxicephalidae > Pyxicephalus > Pyxicephalus adspersus. Next base: position 30,843,096 of record NC_092858.1, read on the forward strand.
TAATTAAGAGCTCTGCAGAAATGATTTGCTTGCTACCATGCTATGAAGTTTAATCCCCCGTGAAGCCATAATGAAGTGATAATATAGAATATTTGTGCCCTAAAGTAAACCTATCACAAATCTGATAAACTCAAATGGAACATGTAATAGGAATATATAATCAGAGGTCACCTTCAGTTGAAACTGAATAGCAAAACCATCTGTAGATCCATATACAGTGTAGGAAACTGATTTACATAAAATGTCTGCTTTACTATATAATTTATCTATGCTACATGCAACTATTTCAAACCTCTTGCCTCTCTTGAGACAATAGGAATCTTTTGTAGGGTTTGAAAAGTAACATACAGAACTAGTATTAAACCTTCTCTAAAGCAGTTGGCCATTCTTGTTTTTTAAATGCAAGGTCCTAAATTGCAATTCATACCCTGAAAATCAATGCAGAGAAAATGAAAAGAAGAGAAGAGCAGAGAAGGCTCAGACTTTTATTTCTGTGTTCCTGTAGCAGTATTAGACCTATTGTTAAAGTGTAAGCTCCCTGCAGATTGGAGAGTTCTTGCTCAGACTCAGCAGAAAGTATCAGATCTCTGTAGAAAGACGATAACTTTCACACAGAGAGCATGGGTATTTCCTTGCGAACTGTGGCTGTTTTCTGAAGAAAATTACCTGTAAGACATTGCACATCTCATGCTTTAATGCCCCTGGAATATATTTAGCTGACTAAATTCAGTTCAGTAGAACGTAAAGCAGAACTATAGTCAAAATTTCTCCTCTGTGTCTGTAATTTTGCCTTTACCGTTTATCAATATTTCTTCTAGAAAAATAATTTTTTAAATAGGTACCTGAAACTCAGTTTCATTATTTTAGAGAGGCCAATCTGGCTAAGTGGGCTGGACATGGATTACCGCTGTAGAGAAAAATATTTTTGATATATGGAGAGAACAAGATAAACTTCTAATTGCTGTCCAAACAAACCAGAAAGACTGCCGGTGATGGATGAAAGGGTAGCAAGGAAATGCTTTTTTATATGTAAAGCTTAGCCTCTAAATAGGATACAGATAGTCCCCAGGTTACATACGAGATAGGGACTGTAGGTTTGTTCTTAGGTTGAATTTGTATGTAAATCAGAACAGGTACATTATTTTAATAAATGCAATTAGGAGAGATGTTTGTCTCAACATATTATTAGGCAGCGTGGTGTCAATTACTGTATAAAATTCTCACGCAAACTGCCCCTCCCCTCCCCCCCTCCTTCACACAAATGAGCAGGAAAGCACCGTTTGTATCTAGGGGTTGTCAGTATGTCGGATGTCCTTAACTCGGGGACTACTTGTATGTCATAATCCTACTTTAAAGCTGAGCTCTAACATCCATCAGTAAATACAACCATATCTGCTTTCATTCCCATCCTCTTTTCCCACCCTGCAGTACATGATGCAAACATGTTCTTACTTTACCTACAATTGCTTCTTAAAATGTTAAATGTGTCATTACAGACCCTTTCTTCACTTTCCATGGAGCTGTGGATAGAACAGTTCTGGCACTGCGTGTCAATACATGTTCTAGTAGCGAATGCAGACATCTCTATGTACTGATAAGATATAGCAAAGTGAAAGATGGGTGAGTTGACTTCTTTAAATTGTACCTCCCATTAATGACACTGCCTTACATTCATTCATTGAAGCAGTAAGTACTGTAAAGAAGAGGGCCAAGGACATGCAGATGGTGAGGATAGAGATCTAAAATACTCTTTATAAAAGATCTCATGTATCCATCTTTGTATATTCAGTAATAGTCACATTCATGTGCTTGCAATCTTGAGGTCATTTAGCAGCTTTCCTAGCTGCTTCATAAGTTTTGCCAGTGTAGAAAAATACCCTGGTACAAGCACCTTAATCTAATTACCATGGAATGTGACACTGCAGAGGCTGATTTCCAAGGCCAGAAGGTGTGATATGTGTTGAACCACCCTGCTGTAACGCCATGATCCAATTCTTGGTGTCAGAAAGTCTGCAAAGGTGTTAATCCTTCAAATTACATGGCTAAATATGTGAATAGAGATGTTAAAGGGCAATGTAGGTGGAAGAAAGACGGGGTTGAAGTCCTCAACCCTTGTTCAAAGATAGTTGGAATTTGAAGTAGATTGCTTTTCAGGCCTCTTGAAAACCAGTTGTCCTCTCTCTCAACAAATATGCTCCTCATTGTCCCGAAAAGAATGTCTATTGCCATCAGATGTACAAAAACTCCTAAATCTTTTCTTGTACCATTTGCCTGTCTATGTTAGGCTATTCATTTGTTGTCAGGTTGTTTTATCTCCCAATGTACAGATCTTTGCATTCCTCCCTACACTGTACTGTGCATACCAAGTTTTGTTAGGATGTCTTTTGAAAGTATAAGCTTATGTCTCAGTGTATTGCTAGGCGTCCCTAAACATTTGAAGCCCAGCAAAAGACCAGGGCCTCAAACCAGATTATTCCCGCTCAAATTCAATTGTGATTATAGTGTCAACTGAAGCAACACTAAATCTTCCCCTTCCGTGCTTAGGATACTTTGCTTTTCTAACCAGTGATTTGTCTGATGTTCCTCCGAGTATATTAGTAGAAACATCTTTATTTTGCTTTCCAAAAACCCTGAGGTTAGCGGAAATGCTCATCAAAGACAGCAATCTATTGCCAGTGATAGAGACCACCCTTGAAAGGACAATTTTAGTTTCTTTACTGGGAACCCTTTTATTTAGTAACTTCCCTTCAAGTAGCTACCTACCAGAACCTAAAGATTCTATTAAATTTCATGGGCTGCACAGCTTGCTGGAGGAAACATAATACTGCAATACAATCATCACCAAATGGGTACATGTACTCTTCATTTACGCTTCCAAAGAGACACCTGAGTGGATAAACGTAACACAGATTGATATCCCTTTGGCTGCAGGGTCAGGTACAGTGATTTTTTTACTTGTATGGATACCGATTAGACTATAGGGTCACATCTGTCTAGTGTGTCCGTGTTCACAAGCCTAAGGGCATGCTTACCCCAAAACTAGCGATTACGTAGATAAAGGTCCTTTAATGATGAAGATCTACTGTGGAAAGTAATAATGAGATTAAAGATCAATATCCCACATGATGAGGTTTAAGATATATCATTATCACACCTTTATAATCCACTCAACAAACATAAATGTTCAGCTTACATCTCAATAAAAAGAACACTAAAGGAACATAGGAAAATGAAGAAAACATCTTGTAAACCAGGCTTTACAGAAATTCAATTGTTTAATAATTTGTGGTTTCCAGGCTCTCTTTTTCTAAATCTTGCCTGACCGGTGCAATGAATCATTACAAATGTTGGATTTAAAATGTCAAGACTTCAAACACAGCATACTGGAAAAAAAGAAGAAAGAGCTTGGGGGAAGGAGATGAAGAGAACAATATTTACTCAAAGAATAGGATCTGGACCATCCAGTGTGATAGTACACAGGGTTAAAGTCACTTAAGGTAATAAATGTTGCACACATGTAAATCATTTTAGTGTCTGAAATATATCTGACAGCAACTTAATCTTACATGAATTTACCTTGTCAATCTAGCTTGTATAAACGTATTGTATATGCACATGGTCACTATGCAGTATGTATTTGCATTTACTGTACATTTGTTTATACAGCAGTATACTGTATATGTTCATTGATGTTAACTTAATTATTATTGTTTAACATATGTATAACAAACTTTTAGTTGGTATTAGGGCAGATGCATTACAGACTTTACTGCTCAATTACATAGTTACCAGGAATTTACGTTTTTTCTCATCACAAATCATTCTTAAATATAATCATGTTGACTGCCACTGAGATAAACATATTGATATATTAGTGTTCAGATCTGCTGCAGATCAGGTGCCCTAGTGTTGGGCAGCAGTTCATAGAAACAATGTTGTAGAACTTTACATAGTGAGGAGTAGGGTAATAAAACTAATAAAGGGCTTTAAGGGCTTTATCTATGAGCAAAAGGAAGCTAAGCCTAATGTATTTAGCACAGTGAAAAGGCTATTTTGGGGAGGTTATGAATATTTTGTATTAATTTATTATTGGTCTATATACTAAGCTAGCTTGGTACAAATATACAGATAGAGATTGATATGGTTTATTGCTGTACGTTGCCAAGTATTGAGTGGGGCCCCTTTTGTGCCACCAAAAAAAGCTCTAACTCATGAACAAGGACTTTACAAGACTTCTGAACATGTTCTGTTGTATCTGGCCCCAAGGTACAATTATATATGTTGAAGATATGTTAGCAGAAGAGCCTTTAAGTCACACCACCAACCACATCTGCCTTCTTCCCCTAGTGCATTCTACTGCCATCTCTTTCCCATGTAAAATTACATACAAACCCAGTCATCCACATAATCTAAAAAAAGTTGATTTATCAGTCTGGGCCAACTCTTTCCATTGCTCAAAAGTGCAGTTTTAATATTCACATGTAGATGCTTTCAATGCTGGACAGATGTGAACATGGGTGTTACGTTATTATTATTATTAATATTATTAATAATATTAATAATCAGTATTTATATAGTGCCAACATATTATGCAGCGCTGTACATTAAATAAGGGTTGACAAACAGACACTCACAGTGACACAGTGGCACAGGAGGAGAGAACCCTGCCCGAAAGAGCTTATTCTAAAAGCCCCAGTCTCAACGTGCTTTTGGAAATTGTCTGAACCAGTTGTCCAGCCATCACAACTTGGCCTAACTTGTTAACGTTGCTCAGATCTTAATGCTTGCCCATTTTTCCTGCTTCAAACCCATCACCTACAATACATGCCTGCCTATATCCCTCGACATGTACCATTGTAATGAAATAATCAAAGTCATTTTTTTCACAGTCAGTGGTTTTAATATTTTGGTTGATCAGTGTATGTCTCACCACCATTTTCAGAGATTCCTTGACATGGCAATGTTGCTTCACATATATTTGAAACACCAATGACAGATTGATTTATTTTGATGTAGGCTAACATAACCACACTAACATGTGGGATTCTTTGCATTATTGTGTGTTGTGTTAGGGGAACCCTTTTAATTTTAATGAATTGTCAGTGTAGCTAGTGTCAGTGATCTATGATTTGTGATAGTGTTCCATCAACAAAACATGGTTGCCATTAAAAATAAACTATTGTAACTATTGTTTTTGACAGAGGAAAAATTATCCTCGCTTCCTAATACACCTTCAGATGCAAGGGGAACTTGGACCTAAAGAAAGTGAAATCTCAAAGTATATGCCCATAACAATAAAAACCTAACACTCCAGTCAGAAAAAAAAATACCTTCAGTTTTTAGGGCTTAAATATATTGCACATTCACTGTTCATTTAATTTTCATTCATTTCTTATTGTATCTATCCTAATGTCCCAGGAAACTGGCCTAAAATAACTGATTTTAATTCTTTTGTATTTTGTTTGACTCTCGGGGAAAAAAGAATGTATTCATTTAATTTCATGACACATCTACAGAGTAATTTAGAAACCTTCACCTGGAGATTATAAAATAGCAGCTAATGCTATAAATACATTCTTCAAATCTCTCTTCAATTACTGTTCAATAAAAAGAAATAGGTCAATTATGCAAAGTACATTCTTACACAGGCTGTTCAGATCACAGTCTAATGTTCTTTTGATTAAAATGATTCAATTATGTACTCCTTTATCTATGCAAAAGCACTAACTGAAAGAATAAGTGTATTTTCATACAGTGGATACTCCCTTTTCTCAACAGGCACAGCCAGAACAAAGAAAATTTTGTCTGCAGACATAAAACATAGATCATGGTATACAGCATATGGAAAGGTGGTTGACACATAGGGCTTAAATATATATAAAACAGTGAATCTGACTTTCCCGTTGAAACACATGGACCTGGAACATTCCCATAGGAGAATGTTTGAGGAAATGTCTGATTCCCTAGTTTTATAAATAGAGCCCTAGGTTTTTTTCTTAGGGGGAGAGACGCCAAATTGGATAAAAGATTTGTGTTATAGTGCATTTATGCTATAAACCCCACCTCCGGATCAGCCAGTAATAAATCTCTCCTACCCTCTACCCATTCTCTACCCAGTTTTTCAGTATATACCTTTTTGTCCAGTTGTTAAAAGTTTGCATTTTAAAGATTTAGATCTTCAACCATAAGCACAAATAGGAATGCAATTTGATGGAATGGCAATAAATGCTAAGTACCATCTATGGCCTTCAGATTGGAGACCGCGTTTAGATAACACGTGGGCACTATCTGCCTGGAATCTGCTTGGGTATTGCTTCCACACAGGGCACTCTAACCGGATAACTAGCTACTTCCTTGTATGTATACAGGAGTGCACAATATACATTGCAAGCTATTTTGAGTGGCAGAAACCTAATGTGAATTCATTTATACATAATTAAAATGTTGTGTAATTGTTACCACCCTGCTCGCAGCTCCACTGTTTAGCAGCTTGCAGCATACTCAGCCTCCCTTCAGCCATATGCACTCTGTTTCATCTCATACTTTGCTCAGCTGGAGGAGATTAGAGAGTATGTCCTACAGCCAGTCTATCAATTTTCAATATGTTTTTATTTAACTGGACTGTACTTTTAAATGTGGCATAAAAAACAAAAACATTTTTTTTTCAAACTTTCACTCATGATGCCTTCAATAAAAAAAGAAAGGGGGTCAGGATTATATCTAATATTGTACAGTAAATAGGGGTTGCAAATGACAGATACAGACAGTGATACAGGAAGAGGAGAGGATCCTGCCCTGAAGAGCTTCCAATCTAGGAGGTGGGGGTATTTGAAACTCATCTAAATTTAATGAAAAAAATAAATAAACACTTGAAGCTGTATTTATCCAGTATTATACTTGACACACATCACTCATAAATGTGGGAGTCAGAGCAGTTAATGTAAAGTGTTTATTGGAAGACTGCTTAGAAATATATGTTATGAAAATCACTTGAACAAAACAGTTATCTAAACTGAATACGCAACTCGAGGGAATCATAGGCTGCTAAGTAGTTCAGCAAATGCTGGAAACAGAAAATAAAGATCACAATATTATATGCACATTAGTCAGATGTTCTAATACGGGGGTGCCTAACAGCTGGATTGTGATCTACCAATAGATCGCAAAGGATCGTGGAGCCCTGCCTTTCAAAATTAACTCTATCACGCACAGGAGTTATTAAGTTCACGTTTTTATTGTTGGTAGATCATTTTGACTTGGTATTTTAAAAGTGGCCCACAAGCCAAAAAAATGTGGGCACCCCTGTTCTAATACTTCATGGATACTGCACATCTATTTTGTACATGGATATTTGTTAAATGGACATTCCATTCAAACATTATCATTTAACGAAGAAAGTTTTCTCAGGGACACGCAGATCTCATTATCAAACTGGCATCTGGCTGTTTCACAAGCAAATCTGTATAATTATCCATACCTTTATCTTTTGCATAGCAAGGAGTCCAAGCATAGCAGAATGCTGGCCCATGTGTGCCCCAGTTTTGAGCATGCCATCTATAGTTTTCAGAAATAGTCATTTGATAAGAGATTGCAGCTCAGTAAAAATCATGTTGCATCTGGCTGCAAAAAGTGGTAGAGAACGCACAAAGGTGAGCTTTATTTTAATATTGTATTTGGCAATCATATATAAAGATATACATTTTTGAAAACTATTTGTTCCTTGCTGTTGCAGCTGACAAGGACAGCTACGGCCCGGGTTGGGACACTCCGTGGCCTGGTATTTGGGGACCCCTACTCTGAGGTACAATGGGTAGCAAAGGAAGACATTCTAAACACAGCATAAAATGTAGCCACAGCCCTTACAGATATGCATTTCTCTGCAATGGGATATAAGGTCTTTATAAGTACTAATTAAACACACATTTTTTTAACTACAGGAAGAAGAAATTTATCATTTAAATATAAAACAAGGATTGCTATTCTTGATTATAACTTTAGTTACAAGTCGGAGTTCCTGATCTACATACACATTCTGGTAGAGTGACATGGAATAAGCAAGAGGATCTTTATCTAGGAATCTGGAATGTTAAGGACAGGAAGATAGAAGTGGCATATTTTTTCACTTGTGACAGGTGTTCCAAAGGGTTTATTGGTACCAAAGCAATGACAATGCATTGTGACACTATAAAGCACATGTTTTTGGCTCATTTTGTGAAAGAAATACACAATAATACAATAAGATGTGTTTAAAAAAACACTGTCCAAAGCACATCAATTCAAGTGCATTTAGACCATTTCAACACAAGAATAAAGACAACACAACATTGTGAAACCTGCACAAATGGGACTGAATTAGGAATTAACAGCCAGATCCCATTTCCAGCATTAGCCAGTGCTTTGTGCATTAGCTAGACTGGTAAAAATTTACATACAGAAATTACTTTTATTTAACCTTACAGTTCTTTTTCAGGTAGGTGTTTTTGTTTGTTTTACACATAAGGGCAAGAGTGTATTTTGTGTGGAATATCAAGAATGTCATGATACCAGTCTAGCACTGTCAATATGTCTTCCTGGCAAACATCAGTGAAACAATGACAAAATCAGAAAATTACATTTGCAATATACTAAAGGCCTTCCTTCAGGTTGCCAAATTACTCTTACTATTTAGATTTTTTAGATATGCAGTTTTTAAAAAATTATGGGAGCTAGAGACTGAAATAAAAAGTTATGTTTAAAAACATTAAATTACAAAATTGCTTGCGTAGCAAGTAACAGTATGGACAGTATGTAGCATATACATAAATAAAAAAATGTATATTTTTTTTATATAATGATTTTGATATTTAAAAAGAAACTGAGATACAGTTAAACAAATAAAATAATAATACAAATTTAAAGTATTAAACTTCAGCTTACAGTAACTTAAAGTTAAAAAAATAGTTACAAATGTAATATGCTTTATGAAACAGTGTACACAAGAAATGCTGTAATCTATATACAATTACTTTTTAGAATACATTAGAATAAAAAAGAAGTTTGCCTATGATCTAAGAGCAATAAATATCCTGCTGGGACCAAACCCATGTTTTGATGGTGGATCAGATGAATGGTGGATGAAATATTTACACTGGCTGGGAGATGAGTCAGAAAATTAAATCGGAGATGAGCTTAGTTTTGCAACCCAAGAAGGCAATGATCAGTGGGTTTCACTGAACTGAAGACCCTGTTATACTGCGGTTTGCTGCCATGCCACTTATATCATGCAGTGTATGATCACTTGCTTTTGTTTTGATAGGATTATTTTGCAGGAATGAGGACATATTTTTACTGGTGACAGCTTTTGTTTATGAAACATATTAGTAGAATAGTATAATAGAGTGTTTTTGTAAAATCCTTATGGCTAGTCTTGTTTTCATTTTTGCATCATTTTGTGTAAATTCAGTGCAGCTACATTGAACAAATCAGATGTTTTCTTGGACAATTTGGTATTTCCTTATGTGTATAAATGTGTGTTGTGTGTGTACTAGTTTTCATTGAAAAGGTTAGTGTTTTCTGACTAAAGGTTAATTACAGAAAAACTACAAAATATACAACTGAAAAAAAATAAAGGGACAGTTTTCTTTTCTATCCCTTTCTATTTACATGCCCTGCCGGATGGTATGCACAGGCCAGGGACCTGTCAATGCTCTGCTTCAGTACAGCAAACAAACTCATTTTTTTGCCTTCTGCACCATTACAGAGTTTATCTTGCATGTGCCCCTGTGCACAAAGCAATAGGGTAGGTATATTGCAGTGGGTACCTGGAGTATTCTTGAAGGCACAATTTCAAGTTCTCCATTTAAGGAAAAATAAGATGAATTTGGATAAGCGCATAGACATCTTTGAAATACTTTGAAAGTATTTGTTTATTGGAAAGGATTTTGTTAAAAGATCAACCAAAAATGTTTGACCATGTAAAAAAGCAGATCACGCTGATTTAATCATCCAATATATGGCTTGAAAGTTTTATAACAAGCATTGTATCACTGAGTCCAGCAATAATTTAAGACAACATTTGTACATCCAGTATACCCAGTACCTGGGTACTTGAAAGAAATGACTTGGTATATGCAGCCAGGGTAGCGAGTGCAGAGACATGAATGTTGGGGAGACAAAACTGCATCTTCTTTTGAGAACCATGAGGTACACATTTTGGAAAAAGAGCAACTGGTTAGCAAGAGGCTTAAAACGCACGTTCTATGTCAAACTGATATACCTATTCCTAATTATTGGTGGGAACCTTAGACACCATTTGTTATTAACACGTGTTGAATCTAATATAATAATCCTGAGACAAAAAAAGTTCTATGTCCAAATTCAGGATTTTTTGGAGTGGAGAAGACCATGGGATTTTTTACCGTAATAAGTATGTGCTTATGCACAGTAACCAGCCCGACATCTGCCACAACTGTATCCATGGTTCTTATCCAGGTTCAGGTTAAAGCTACATTCTTGATGCAGTGAAGTTTCAAGAAGTTTCTGTACTCTAACTTTGAGGGCACATAAAGATATTTTCTGAAATTTTCTGGCCATATGCCTTTTACTCTTCATGCTCTAGTGTGCTTATTTTCACTACACTACTGCTAGTACAAATATTCTAAGTTTTAATGGCTGCAGCGCATCATGGATATGGTAAACATTTAAACTTGAATTCCAGGAAGATTCAAAACATACACATTAATGCAAATGTATACTTATTAATAAATCATCAAATACTTTACAATTCAAGCAGGATAAGTGGCAGAATTTGACCTGGTATCACCTAATGTACTGTACTAACAAGGAACATTTGAAAAGCATTGAGAGAGCACTGTGATACGGAGATGATCTCATCCGTTTATGGGTACTTCTTTAACTATCCTGTCCCAGGCAGCGGGAGGGACAAGACCTGTAATTGTTACTTATATACAATAAGAATAAAATAGTCTTCTGCCCTGGCAGACAGGGCTGTGATATGAAATTCATCAGAAATGGATGAAAAACATCATTTGGTAGGTAAAAATATGAGTTATGAGTATTTTATATTTGTATTTAGCTATTTGCCTTATGATCAATGTTAAGTTAATTTTGAAACATGTTCGTTATCTTGTTCATTTGTTTGTCTATATTTGAAGATTTTTCTAATGTCAGTTACACTGAGCCTCAAGCCTCTATAAAATCTAATGGATAACATATAATAAGAAAGATAAACCAAACTGGATTGAACTGCATGAAATAGTGTGTCTGATGAGCTTCTCATAAAAACTCTTATAAACCATTAAAGGCTTTTGCAAAACACTCTGGCTAACCAAAAGAATTAAACACTACAGTACACCAAGGAAACATTTATCTCTTTACTTAATGAGAATATGCTGTTTGTAAAAATAAGTGTGGTGAAGAAGAAGTCAGTCTGTTCAGACTTTACTGGCTGTTTTCATGTTTTCTTGCATGTCCATCCACTAAGTATTACTATGCAAATCCTAGAGCATTGTTTCTCAACCAGGATTCCATTGAACCCGGGGGTTTCTCCAGAGGTTGCTAGGGGTTCCTTGAGCAATGAGCAATCTGAGCCTCTAAGGTCAATCTAGCTGACATCAATGATCTTATTGGTTATCTGTAACAGTGATATTCTTCCCACTGACCACCATTGTAGAAGACATTCTTTTTGCTGGCCACCACCCCAATGTACTGTGAGCTAAGGATATATAGAATATAACAGGGGTTCCCTAAAATGTATTTCTGTATTCTGGGGGGGGGGGGCACATATAGGGGGTACAAAGTCAAGCATTTTTTTCTCTCACCTGGAAGTCAGCCATAGATATGGGCTGCTTTCCATCCTCACCAGTTACTATAAGGTGGCCATAGACTTAGGACACAACACCAAAACTTCTTTTCGTTCTTATAGTTTTTTTTAGGACACTACATATTGTATAACAACAAACTGTTTTCTGCCCTAATTGATTCCTCTAAGATGGTCAAACGCATAGGATGCCATTTCTAAACAAATCCCATACATGTGTGGTAAATATTTCAAAAGCTTTTTTGGAGCTCAGTAGGGAAAAATGGCTGGTGCATTTTATAGAAATGCATGACATCATAGCTAATGAAATAACAGATCACAATAGACTTTTGGTACTAAAAGGATATAGTTTAAACTTATATTTTTATTTGTAGTGTTATGTTTGGTAATGCATGTATACATATGTTAATGTGTCGGATTTTTAAAAATTCCGTTTTTTTTTTTTTATACCTCAACACACAGTCCATGTCTTCCTCTCGCAGCACAGGCGGACATCTGGCAGAGTTCCAGGGAGCAGGCAGCAGGGACGTCTCAGCGTGTATTTAGTGTAGCAAGCAGACCTAATAGCTGTTTCTGCAGAAAGGCGCCATTAAAACATTAGTGGCCAAACAGTGTAATTCAGTCCGTGTATTGAAAATGTGATCCGAAATTCATGCCAGGAAACTGAAGGATCCATAAACAAAGGTAAAAAAAGAGAAACCACAGAAGAATACATACCATATTAGCAGAAACGTAAAAACCCCCACCCATTTTATTTATGAATCAATACAAGAAAGAATATGGAAAGCTATTAGTTGGGCATGTGATCACTATCTTTTGCTAAACAACAGTTTTGGCCATACAATTCTGAACATTGTAACCCTAGCAGATACCTTTGTTTGAATCTTAGTGGGAATGTTTGTGTCGAGAAAGAAGTATTTGCAACATGTGTTTTTTTTTGGTGGGTGTTTTTTAGGTACTTCCAATATTTGAATCTTTATACACACAGATATTGTAAAGGAATAGACATTTCCTTTTGACCAATATCCATTGGGTTTTGTTTTCTTCATGGTTTTTTTGGTGTTTTGGTGCTAACTCTAGAATTCAGATTCTTTCTCACATTCAGTTCCATTTACAGTAGCCTCCATGGCAAATAGAAAGATTGATTTCAAATAGTGGGGATACAGACAGCAATAAAGACCCCTAGACAGGGGTCTTAACCCCTTGCAATTTTATAATTTGAAAAAGTTGTTTTGGATAGACTTTAATCTACAGATTGATTCTGAATTGGTTAACAAATTGTTATGCATGCAGGTGTGGACCCACTGTGCCACTGACTGGGTATGCTCCGGAGGGACGTAACTAAGCCGCTATTTGGTCTTCACTAGAGCCTCTGATGGTGAGGATAGGCTTGGGCCGCAGGGTAGCTGCCAGGTGCCACTCCAGAGCAACCCCCAGGTCAGTGGCAGCTGACCAGAGGGATCAGGGTACTTGGTGCAAGCATTGAGGGGCTTGCGTGGCCAAGAGGGTGATGGCAATCAGACAAAGTCCAGAAACAAGATCCGAGGTCAGGGTCAGGCAGCAATCAGGCAAAGGTCCAAAAACGTAATCCGAGGTCAGGGTCAGGCGGCAAACAGGCAAAGTCCAAGGGTAAGTAAACAAGGTCCGGTACACATAAAGCAAACAGAGGAAACACCTTTGCACTAGGAGTTACACAGGGTAAAACCTTGAGATTGCTCAGGCAACTTCCTGTAGTAGGAGGTGCCTTTAAATACCTGCAGAGATCCAGCCATAGGTTGTAGAAAACAGAGGGCGTGTATGTGTTACCTCATAGATTTAAGAGAGACACACCCACGCCAGCTCAAACACCAGAGCAAGTCTCCAACAGGAAGGAAACTCAGGCATGGAACACAGGTAGTGGGGTTACTCTACCTGAAAGATAGAACCCGGCGCCCGTGCCTGCAATTAGGAGCAGCGGCGCCAGCACGACCTGAAGGGCTAACACAAATAACCAGAAATGTTAAAAAAATAGAATATAAAATATCCTCAACAGACTGCTAGCACTTTCTGAGAGCTGTTGTACAAGAATACTGAGAATTCCCCTGCTGTGTTCAGTGGGCTTCACTATACAATAATGAAACCTACTACATTGACACTGCTAATGACAGCTTCAGCTGTCAGCACTATAGGAACATGCCACGTTACAAGAGGTGTATTTGCTAAAGGTTGTAAAATGGACTCACAGAGTCATTATCCAGCCACAAGCTGCAGGTTTCCAACTAAGGTTTGGGAGATTTTATTGAATTCAGCTAATTGCATTATGTTCTAAGTTCTTTCTGTCTTCATCTTTCCTGGAATTCTTTATTCACAAACAAACAGCTTAGCTGAGTAGAGATTAGGTAGGTAAGGAGAATAGGCGTATCAAGTTTAACAGCCTAATCAAAATATCACTCTGCTATTTTAATATTTTAGATTCTATAAATCAGAGGTGGCCTTTTTCTCAGAATCCCAGCTAGAAGTAAATGTTTCCTTTATGATTATTGACATTGGAATATGCCTCATTGTTGGCAATAAAATGAAATTATATACGTTTTATTCTCTTCTTTTTGTATGCAGTTGTATATTTCCTTTAGTTACAACATACGTTTTGTGCATTTTCTCTAAATTTTCTATACATACCAAATATTAGAACCATCTGATACATTACTGATATATTATATATATATACAGGCCATAATGAAGGAATTTTGCCCCACTCTTCTTTAACAACATTTCTTCAGTTTATTGAGGTTAGCGGGCATTCGTTGAATCCTCTGAATTGACTGAATTGACCTCTGAATTGAATCTTGACTCTATTTTTCAGCCATTCTATTGTAGATTTGCTGATGTGTTCTGGATCATTGTCCTGTTACAATGGATAATTTTGGCCAAGTTTTAACTTGACCCGGGAGGGTCAGACCATCTATCCCAGCTTTTGAATACCACACACCCATTAATTACACAGACACTGACATGCACCTAAATGGCAAGCATCCGTTTATTAAACATAAAAATATTAATATCACAAATTTTAAATATTTAAATAAAACCAATAAATACCAAATAACTTAAATAAAATAATAAGTAACTAATAACCCCCTTTAACATTAAACTTCAATTGATAATGAATAACCAAATTAACCCCCCGATAAATCTAACTAATTAATAACCAAATATTCCAAAATATTACACATAACTATCAGAACCATTAACCACCAATACCAAAACTCCAAACTCCACAAATAACCAACCAATCAGGCTGCAGGTCTCAGAAAGCAAAATCTGCTCCACCAGGAAGGTAACCTTTAAGCAACTCCCCAACAGGTCCCTAGCCGGCCAGCACTGCATCAGGGGCCATGACCATCCTTTACCATAAATTGGGGTGGACCCCACCAAAGAGGATTCCCCCAGCCACAAACCATCACAAACCCTGCACAGGATCTTAGCCTTCCAAAACCCCAACAGCCAATGACCCAAATTAATATCCCACCTACCAACCAATAGGGAGGGCGGGTGGGGAAACTTTTCTTTTCTAAATGGGGGCCTTTCACTTTCAAACCACCCCTTTTAAGCCTTTGTATACTAAATCTCCTCCTACCTCCTCCTCCGTGCAAGCTCAGCTTCCCTCCTCCCCAGCTAACCAATTACACTTAACCCCTTCCAAACCTGCTCTAGGCCTCCCACCCCGTCATACAGGCCCTGCGCTTAATGCTTACACAACTGGGCCTAATACTACACAACAGGCCCCTAGCCGCCCAGCACTGCCTCAGGAGCAACGACCATCCTTTACCATAAATTGCGGTGGACCCCACCAAAGAGGATTCCCCCAGCCGCAAACCATGCACAGGATCTTTGCCTTCCAAAACCCCAAGTGTTTTCCTAGGAACCACATGTCCGTCCTCACCACATTCAAATGAACACCGTCCCTCACAAGTTACCACCTTGTTTCCTCCTCCAACTTATGTCTTACCCCAATGCCACCATTACGAACCACAAACCTGCCAACCTCACTATTCACCTTAACCCTGGCTTTATTCACCTTCTCCACCGATCTGACCCCCCACCAATTGGTTCTGGCCACTATATCAGACTATACCACAACCACACCAGGGAACTCCACCTGCAATCTCAAAAAATCTACCTTAATGTCTCCAATAAGGTCTCGCATGGCTCTCTTACCCAAGTTGTTCCCCCCGGCTTGAACCACCAAAAGACCCGGAGGCCTATCCATAGCCCCAAACTTTCACATTTCCGAAACCACTCTGCTCCACAGAAGTCCAGGCACCTTGATCCAATGAACAAGAGGTTCCTCCCTGGAAAGGCCCAGCTGACGTCCATCTGGCCTCACCGCGGCCCTCTTTGTGCCCCACCACACATACGAGTGCACGACAAGAAAACAAGTACCAGTCTAGAACCCCAGCAAATCCACCCATACCAACGACAGTTCTTTAACCAACCCCACACCCCCCATGATCTTCAAATCAAATGAATCCTAACATAAAATCGA
This sequence comes from Pyxicephalus adspersus, assembly GCF_032062135.1. Taxonomy (NCBI): domain Eukaryota; kingdom Metazoa; phylum Chordata; class Amphibia; order Anura; family Pyxicephalidae; genus Pyxicephalus; species Pyxicephalus adspersus. The sequence goes on from NC_092858.1 coordinate 30,859,439, forward strand.
AACCTCCTTGATTCCCACCTACCAATCTTTGAAGGACGTCTTCCCCCAATTCCCATCTGGCTGCCTCTGTGGCCACCCCAATTCTAAAGGAGTGGGAGGAAAACCCTTTCCCATCCAGACCCAACTTAGCTAAGCATTGCCAAAACACTGCAAGAAACTGAAATCTTGATAAAAAGGACCCATCAGCATGCACAAATAAATCGGACCCCCAAAAAATCCTCCACTGCTCGAACTGGACAGACCACCAAACCCCTTTGAATCACAACCACCTTAAAATCCCTGCCACACTGATCCGTCTTAGATTTTCTAATCAGATAACTCACCCTGTTTGATGAGCATTCCAGATCCTGCAACAGAATCCCCCCCCCCTTTCTGTTCCTGGCCGGACTAACTAATTCCCCCAGATGCATGGCTCCAAAAAACCCAACCACAAAAGCTGTTTTAAACAAAACACATTCTCCCCAAACAGACCCCCCCAACACACCAACCAGCCTCTGCAGCAAATCAAAAGACACCAGGCGCCGCCTAACCGGCACCCTCAGCCCCCTCCTTTAACCTTTCAAGGCTTGATGCACCAAACATTCCTTAGTAATGTCCCGCCAACCTTGCAACTTGAACCAAAAGGCCATCCCGGCCATCTTTCGACTCACCGCCGCCCCAGAGACCAAAATAAAAGTAGCTGTACAAAAGCCAAACCCGGCCTCCCTTCCTCCAACCTTTCACACAAAAGTGCCCACTCACGCCAAACTCTCGAGTATGCCTGCTACGTGGCCCCACTCATCGACCTCTGAATTAAACCACTGACGATCCCATCACAATGTTCCACAAATGTTCGGGACAAGACACCCAGTGCTGTTCGGCCTCCGGCGCCAGCTTCCGAAACCTGTCCCACTGAAAGCGAGACAGCGCAACAGCCACAACATTGAGCACTCCCTGAATGTGCCGAGCGAAAAGAAAAATATTATGCTGCAAATTTCACAAAACTAAATGCCTCAGAAACTTAATCGCGGGGCATGAATTCACAGGAAAAACTAGGCGCTTGAACCATTCCCAGGCTGTCACAATGAAAACAAACCTTTTTTATTAGCCAATTCAGACCCCCACAATTCAACCACCACCACTATCGGGAAGAGCTCCAAAACCCCCAAATTCCGCACCAACCCCCCCTCAATCCAAGTGCCAGGCCATCTCCCCACACACCACTTCCTCCCAAAATACACACCAAAACCTGTAGACCCAGCTGCGTCCATGAACAAATAGGACCCTCCAACCACAGCACCCTGCCATTAAAGAAATCCTAAACGACCCGCCGAAACTTCAAATCTTCCCGCCTCTCCCGCTTCAAAAGCACAAAATGAGACGGGGAAACCACACCAGAGGTAGCGGCCACCAACCTACTGGAAAATATTCTCCCCATCTGCATAACCCTGCAAGCAAAGTTAAGTTTCCCCAACAAGGATTGAACCTCTTTCAACAGTTTTTTTCGCTGACCCCAAGCCACCCCCACCTTATTCCTCAAAGCCACCAATCCTCAGGCAACCTGCTCTCCATTGCCACCATGTCCAGCTCAATCCCGAGAAAAACCAGCGTTGTCGAAGGTCCTTCCGTCTTGTCCGCAGCCAACTGCACCCCAAAACGGTCAGCAATGTGTTGCAAAGTGGCCAGCAACACCCTACACAACATCATAGCAGGGGTCCCAATCAACAAAAAATCATCCAAATAATGGATGACCGAGTCCACCCCACCACAGTCTGAACAACCCATTCCAAGAAGGTACTAAATTTCTCAAATAAAGAACGAGAAATCACGCACCCCTTAATAAGGCACCTATCCACAAAATTACCCTCCGATTCAATCCCCAGCAATCTCAAACTCTCCAGGTGCACAGGAAGCAAACGAAAGGCAGACTTAATGTCTGCCTTGGTCAACAGGGTCCCAGCCCCATAAAGACGCACCCACTTAATTGTCGTGTTCAACGATGCATAAGCCACTGAACAAACTTCAAGGTCAATGCCATCATTTACCGATTCCCCCGGAGGAAACAGTAAATGATGAATCAACCGGAACTTGCCCACCTCCTTTTTGGGCACAATTCTCAACAGAGTTACCACTAGAACTTCCAAAGAGGGGGATTAGAGGGGGATTTCATCACCACATCCGGATGCCACAAAGCTGAACTCAAGTTCCTGTGAGCCCCCCCTGGCTGCCCTACGCTGCTCTGGAACCTAAAACCAAACGCAAAACCCTGTGCCAGAATCCTTGCCGCAGCCCTACTCGGGTATTTATTTAAGAAAGGGGCCATCCTTCCTACCCGCACCGGTTTTATCCCTTTTGCCAGAGGGCTCACCCCCCTCTCCCACCGCCATGATCAATGCAACGCGAGAGCCCATGCGCGCCACCGCACCTGGAGCACTCCACACCCTCCTCTATATTTACAGGAGCCCTAGGTAGGTAACCAACAAATTCCCTTCTTCTTTACAGCCGGTGAACCCCCGACAGCTGTCCACCGCCCCCCTCCACGTGAAAAAACTGTGGAGGACCCTGCCGAATTGAAGTCATAAGGCGCATCCATAAACCTATGTCCTCATGGTCCTAGCCCAGCAAGGGCCTCAGTGCCTTACGCTGGCGGAACTGCTCATCGTAACACAGCCATGCAGTACCCCCATAAAGCCTAAAGAGCCTCCCTGATGGTATCCAAATAACAAAATAAAGCAGCGCACTGGTTAGGCTGCTTTTCCCCCACCACACACAGAATTCCAAAGGCCTGCAGCCATTGCATTGATGAATGTGCGAGGAATCAAACGAAAATGCCACTATTCATTCTCCTCTCTCTTACCATCCTCCCAACTCCTCTATCCAAATAAATCTTTCCAAGGGCAGAAGTGAAAAAATATCAACAAACTCCCCCCTCCAAATCATGCACTCCCTCCTTCAAGTGCGCCCCCAGAGGCCCCTCAAAACACACATAAACCTCCCCCCTCACCGAGTTACTGAGACCACCACTGATAGTCCCTGACACCCCCCTCCTTGCGTCCCACCAACTGACGCTGCTGCATCCATCGCCTTTTCTGTTGCGCCCCCCCGCCTTGTCAGTCACCTGCTCAAGGCCTCCCACCCTGTCATGCAGGCCCTGCACTTAATGCTTACAGCTACGGGCCTCACTGTCACACAAATGTGGGATGGCCTCAGATGTGAATCTAGAATACTTTGGTACAGAGAGGAGTTCATGGTTGACTTAATGACTGCAAGGTGCCCAGGTTCTGTGGCTGCAAAATAAGCCCATATAACCACCCCTCCACTACCGTTTGATAGTTGGTATGAGGTGTTTGTGCTATGTTGTCTTCTTGTGGCCAAACCTAGTGTTGTGCATTATGCCCAGACATCTCCACTTTGGCCTTGTCTGTCCAAAGAACAGTGGGCCTGATTTAATAAAGCTCTCCAGGACTAGAGAGGGTTCACTTTTATCAGTGAACCAGGGTGATCCAAAAAAAACCTAGAATCGATCTGGTCCAGGATAGAAAACATTTGCTAACGAATAGCATATTATTTTAAGAAATCTATTCCAGGTTTGCTGGATCACCCAGGTTCACTGATGAAAGTATATTATCTCCAGCCTTAGAGAGCTTTAATATATCAGGCCCATTGTTTTAGAAGCCTTGTGGTTTGTTCAGGTGCAACTTTGAAATCAAAGTCATGCTTCCATTTTTTAAGGGAGGCTTAGGCTTTAGGGATGTTTCCCCTGAAAACTCCTCCAAACCAGGCATACTTGTTCAGTCTTATTTTTACTTGTATAGCCATGAAATTTACCATGTAACATGATAACTGATGCCTAAGTCTGAGTAGCACTTGTTTTTTTTTTTTCTGTGAGCTTTGTACACAGTAAATAGTTTATTATTTAGTAATGTAATTGTTATCTCCTTTGTCTTGTCAACCGTAATGAAAAGGCATACAGAAAAAAATCATTGTTTGAACATTGCTGAAAAACAAATTATTTTAAATTCGCGCTGTTTTTGATCTGTATTGCAGAACAACGTACACTACAATGTAGAAACTTATTTTCTTTCTGAAATATGTCAACATTTCCTGGGCAGTAAACATATCTATTATTTTGTGTTTGATTCAGTGTTTAGATTCATAGAGGTTAACAAATCAGGGCATGCTTTCTTGCAGAAGAATCAGCAGAGGTTGGGTTGGGAACCAGCAACATGGCTTATTTTTAATAATATTATTGTGTCAAAACAAATCATGATTTCCATGAACATTGTCCTTTTTAATGAGGTGGACAGTTTCCCAAGCACAATGTCAGTTAAGAAAAAAGAAAGCCTATTTAGATGAAGATAGTTAATTGCCTAGTGATACTGTTTTTAAAAACTCTGCCTATACTACCAACAAAAATGCTTCAAATGTTTTCAGTAGGTGAATACATAACAAGTTGTGGTCCTTTCGTTATATAAAGCAGAATACCAACCATAAAAAACAAAAATGTACTTTTTTTCTATCACTATATGTGCCTTTTCTCCACAATTGGGTCCACTTCCTTTGAACCCAGATGGTCCTGAACCTGCCCCAGTTTGTGAATAGACTGTGAAAAAACAAGACATTAGAAATGTTGGCCCCTTTTATTGCTCCTTCTCTGACACTACAAGGACAGCAAGAACCTGATATATTTTAACATTTTCCAGAAGCATGTTACCCAATTTCACGCCGATGCAGTGTATGATTGGGTGACCTAGGAAGAATCTGGAAGAAGATGGTGGCTCCCCATGTTCAGTTCACAATGGGAAGACAGAAAGGCACAGGATCGACTGGACTAGGACTGCGATCGACAGCTTTCCATCTATGAAGATAAGTGTTATTTTTTTTTAATTATAGGTTGTAAATGCTATCCGTGTTTCTGAGAAATTTAAATGATCACACCTAGTCTAGTACAAAAATGGTGCCAGAACTGCTTGTGTGTACCAGTCCTAAAACCTACACATTTTAGTTATATATTGGTGAAGTACAGTTGGTTTAAAAACCTTTTACATTTAGCAAAACATTCACTCAGCTTTAAATAATCAACGATTATTAAATTACGAGAAGCGTTATTATAAAAAATTCAAACGTCTTGCTAGAGAAAACAGAAAGATCTGTTAGCAATTACAGATTATACCCTAACTTTAACAAATAAAGGAAATTTGTTTAACATTTGTGTCACTGAAATATGAATTTGATTGTTTAAGGATAAGGACATTTAAATTATTACATCCTCTCAGGGATTATGATTTAAACACATGAAATTTTAATTACTGGACAGATTTTTTATAAGTAACTGCCATGTTTTTATAGATTTACCTTACAGTAATGTCAGACAGGCATATAATATATGACCATGAACAATTATGGTAATTCAGAGTTTAAAGTCAATGTATTTTGTGAACACCAGGTTCATGGTAGTGTGAATTTAAAGTGTATGTATACTCAAAGGGCTCTTTTTATAAAGCAGTCAATCGGGTATTTGCCAAAAATTTTCTGGCTGGTGTGTCTATTCAAAAAGCAATGAATCTGGCATTCACCAAACATTCTGTGGTAGAGAATTAATCACTGCCATTGAGGATAAAAAGACATGAGAACTCAATATAGGAATGGAAAGTAAATGTCAGGGTCACTGCTTTATAATTGAGAACAGAAGATGGGCAATGTTTTATAGTATGATCTTGTTTCTATTGTCCTGATGCAGAAAGTAAGCAAACTTATTTGGTTGAATAAAGAGAATTATCTGGTGAAACACAAAAGAAAAATGTTGCAAATAGGAAACTAATGCATCTGCTATATCTGAGGACAAGTGAGCAGCAATCTTTTCATACATTTTACATTACATTTTACATACATTTTTCATAAGAGTTTAATGCTTGATGGTACACATCATTGGCAGCGGAAGAAGTAGTCTCATCCCATGATTAGTGCAGTGCAGTGTATCTCGATCAGGGTTCTGTGGTACTCTAGGGTTCTTCTAAAGCAGGGGTGGTTTTTAGTCAGGGGCCACAATCTGAAATAAAATTTGACAGAGGGGCCAGGCCGATGGGAGAATGGGCGGGGTTATACCATCATGACGCCACCGAACGTGACGTCATGATGGCATAACCCAAATCTGAGCCTGGGAGAGTGGGCGGGTTGTGTGCAGGGACACAGCCTGCCCACTCTCTGTCTGTCACTGCACACAACCCGCCCACTCCCCCATCGCAGGCTCAGATCCGGGGGACGTTTTCTGCGGCTCTGGCCGGTGCTCCTCCCCAGCAGGGTCCTTCTCCTGACCCTGCTCGGGGTGGCACCCAAAGGCCCGGAGAAACATCCCTATTGGGCCGTATACAGTCCGTGGGCCGTAGTTTGCCCATGCCTGTTCTAGCGGTTTCTAGGGGTTCTTTGAGCAATGAATAATGTGTGCCTCTCTGGTCAGTGTAGCTGACAACATTGATCTTTTTGGCTATCTTTATGGGTGAAATTCTATTCAATTGTCAGTTGCCATCAAGATAGGTAACCTATTCTATGTTCTTGTGACATCTCATTTTTAATTTTATATTATTTATGTACTGGAGTCAACAATGAGCATCAATCTTCTTAGCAAGGTTGCAGGCAACAATAAAGAAAACCTAAGCTTGAACACTCCAATTCATTGGTCGCCAACCTTTTCGGACTGACAGACCACTAAATTTACAGGCTCTGGACCGCGGATACGCGGGGAGCTGGGTATCACTCAAGGGGGAAGAAACTTCCCCTTTAGTGACATCATTATGCCAGAACTGGTCCACTCTCCCATCGCAGATCTAAGCCTATGTTGGGAGAGTGGGTGGGTTGTGTCCAGTTCCCTGAGCCTGCGATCCGTACAGGGGACATGGTCCACAGCTGTGGCCGGTGCGTCCCCCAAGCGGGGTCCTTCTCAGGGGCACACCAGTCTAAGCTGCGGACCACCAATATTTTCTTGCGGACCACGGAAACTAATGCATCTGCTATATCTGAGGACAAGTGAGCAGCAATCTTTTCATACATTTTACATTACATTTTACATACATTTTTCATAAGAGTTTAATGCTTGATGGTACACATCATTGGCAGCGGAAGAAGTAGTCTCATCCCATGATTAGTGCAGTGCAGTGTATCTCAATCAGGGTTCTGTGGTACTCTAGGGTTCTTCTAAAGCAGGGGTGGTTTTTAGTCAGGGGCCACAATCTGAAATAAAATTTGACAGAGGGGCCAGGCCGATGGGAGAATGGGCGGGGTTATACCATCATGACGCCACCGAACGTGACGTCATGATGGCATAACCCAAATCTGAGCCTGCGATGGGAGAGTGGGCGGGTTGTGTGCAGGGACACAGCCTGCCCACTCTCTGTCTGTCACTGCACACAACCCGCCCACTCCCCCATCGCAGGCTCAGATCGGGGGGACGTTTTCTGCGGCTCTGGCCGTGCTCCTCCCCAGCAGGGTCCTTCTCCTGACCCTGCTCGGGGTGGCACCCAAAGGCCCGGAGAAACATCCCTATTGGGCCGTATACAGTCCGTGGGCCGTAGTTTGCCCATGCCTGTTCTAGCGGTTTCTAGGGGTTCTTTGAGCAATGAGTAATGTGTGCCTCTCTGGTCAGTGTAGCTGACAACATTGATCTTTTTGGCTATCTTTATGGGTGAAATTCTATTCAATTGTCAGTTGCCATCAAGATAGGTAACCTATTCTATGTTCTTGTGACATCTCATTTTTAATTTTATATTATTTATGTACTGGAGTCAACAATGAGCATCAATCTTCTTAGCAAGGTTGCAGGCAACAATAAAGAAAACCTAAGCTTGAACACTCCAATTCATTGGTCGCCAACCTTTTCGGGCTGACAGACCACTAAATTTACAGGCTCCGGACCGCGGATACGCGGGGAGCTGGGTATCACTCAAGGGGGAAGAAACTTCCCCTTTAGTGACATCATTATGCCAGAACTGGTCCACTCTCCCATCGCAGATCTAAGCCTATGTTGGGAGAGTGGGTGGGTTGTGTCCAGTTCCCTGAGCCTGCGATCCGTACAGGGGACATGGTCCACAGCTGTGGCCGGTGCGTCCCCCAAGCGGGGTCCTTCTCAGGGGCACACCAGTCTAAGCTGCGGACCACCAATATTTTCTTGCGGACCACCGGTTGGCGACCACTGCTCCTATCAGGAGTTGCAGTTATCTGCATATAGACATAGGATTAGGGATCAGTGTTGGGCTTAGGTATATTAGTTTAGAGGTTAGGTTTAAGGGTTTGGTAACAGGTTTAGGGGTTTAGGTTTAGGAATAGATATTAGTTAACCTGAAGGGTTACATTTAGGCTTTCTGTTTATTAGGGGTTATGTACGGTTAGGAGTGGTGAAAAGTTTTAGCATCAGGTTATAGGGCAGGATCAAAATGCATAGAAATAAACAGAACTAATCTGATTTAGATTCTGTTGAATTTACAACAATGCACAGCAACACCAAGATCACAAGTGCAAAGAGGATACATACACCAGTTAATGTAATGTATTGGGTGGGAACAGGCTGCACAGTTTTAATTTACAATAGGTTTGGCACTGAATACCTTGTGTTGAAAACAGTGCAGGTGTGGAAAACCAACATATGGCAGTGTCCAAGAAATAGGGTAATACAACACTAATTTATTATAGCTAAACTCCAAACAGACAGCTAGATAGTCTACTGAAATACACATAGGCGTGGAAAGGCTGTAACCACAAAGTTGTGCAGCCAGCTCAAACCAGAGGTAATAAACAATCCTAGGTCTTCCTAATTTGCTTGCTGAGCAGCTGAGAAATGTATTGAGGAAGCCACAAAAACACAAAATTCCAGCCATGCATACATACATTGATTTTATATGGAAGAAGAATACACAACGAGATTTCAGCTTTTTTTCTGACACTTAGCTGCTACATACTTGTTTCAGGCCAGGACTCAAAAGTATTGAAACCAGATATAATGTTCATTCTGCTTTGTGTCCAAAACTAACCTGTTTCAGCGTATTTTCAGAATCAGCCTGCTTATTCATCTATCACCCAGTCTCCCAAATCAACCCATTTCAGTCTCTGAAGCAACAGTCAGCTGCTTTATGGGTTTCATGCTTGGTTCCTAGTTATCTGTACCCCCACTTTTGAATACTCCAGGAAATAGTCAGAGATAGTTTAAAGTCTGCATGTTTAGAGAATCTTGCTTCCCTTTGGCCAGTTCCTAGTGAGAAGTAATGTTTGACACTTCCTCTGAGGTCATGTTCGGTGAATCCATACAAACCTGGTCAGTGCATTAGAGAGCTGCCTGTTTCAATTGAATTCAAGTCAATTAATCCAAAAACTATGCTTGCAATTCAAAAAATAAACTGCATGATGCATGGAATTATACATAGTTGCATTTATTTGTCTTTTTCATCTTCCTGGAATCTGGTTTTAAAATATTTGGGCTAAGCAGAGGCAAATACAAGAACTAGACTACCAACAGAGGTGGAAGCTATGAAAACAGGTGGGGAAACTGGTATAGTAACATTCAGGCCTATAAAGGAACAATCAGGTAACCAGATTTCCACATGTGTTTCATGTACCCTTATGTGAGCTTGCATTCCTGCTGTGGTATAATGCCCGCTCTGAATCATTTTACCAGGTCATTTGCCTATTGACATCTTCCTGACACTCTCCTAGGAAACTGGGGACTGCTGCTAAGTATTTATCACAGGTTACTTAGCAAGTATTTTACATGATCTTCAGGAAAGTCAGTCTTTTACATTGTTATAGAAAATGTAAACATTCAATTCCTATGTGTTATATATTTAGCAGGGTGAAATACAGACATTTGGCTTCATGCATTGTTTGACAACACCCTTACCTCACTGCTGGGAATACTTCCTAAATTGCCTTGTTATCTGCACTGTGTAATATCAGGTTCCCTATAGAAAGCATACAATCCTATACAGTGTCCCTATATCTGCTCTTATACCACTCTCTATTTTTCAGACAGCTTTGAGTATTTTAGACAGCTGCGTTAAATAAACGTAGAACACATCATCATTTATAACCGACCTAAAATGTACATAACTTAAATTATAACTTAATTTAAAATTGCTAATTTTACAGGATGTCAAATTACAGAGGGTGTAACGTGATGGAGGGAACCATTTGGCAAGGTGGCATGGTTTAAATAACATTTATTGCTTTGTACAGCACATCTCCGTTGCCCCAGTGACGGCCTGCAAACAATGTCCTCTGTGCTGCTGATACACCTTCTGCAGAACTTCTGCTTACAGCTCCATGATGTATTGACACGACTAGTACTGCTCTCTCTCGGAGTCTCATTTTAGTTTACATCTTCAGCTGTAGATTGTCTTGTTTCTCTGGTTACCTTAGAAATATACACATTTATATTTGGAGCACAGCATCCATGTGAACCCAAACACCCATAAAGCAAACTTGAGTCTATACAAATAAATAGAAGAAGGTTAGCTGCAAGTTCTGTCAGTACAAACAGCTGTTTTATTTCACCATGCAGGACAGGAGATATGATGTTGATTTCCTTTGTGATTGATTCCCTTAGGAAATAACATTCTTTTATCCACATGTGAATTTTAGGTAAAATTATGAAGATGACGAGACAACAAGCCATAGCAGCTCTTCCCTTAGTTTTTGGAGAGTCCTCAACCTTGTTGCTGCAATAGCCATTAAAAATAGTCATAGTTCTGAAACAAAAAAAAAAAAACATTCAAGTTCAGAAGCTTTGTATTTTTACTATCATCACGTCCAGTATTCCACTCACAGATAAATGTAGTTTCCTAACCAAGTTCCAAACATATAATACAAATAACAAATTTAATAATAAATAATGTACGGTATTTAAATGCATTTTTATGAACGGAAATAGTCTACCTTATAATCACTGTTTAATTTGTTGTATCACCATCAGTTTTGTTTAACCACAGGAAACACTATATTTGTTTCACGGAATGCATTGGATGTAAATTACGGAAATCCACCGCTGCACTCCTCTGAATCCATTATTGGAACAGAAAAATGTCACTGGAACAAAAGCAATTACAATGAGTCCTGTGCTTTTTGCCATACCTTCACATTACAACTCACATATGCAGCTTAATATTAAGCAACAAGATTAGTATTATTATTATTATTATTATTATTATTATTAATATTATTATTAATATTAATAATAATAATAATAATAATAATAAACAGGATTTATATAGCACCAACATATTCCCATTAGATAAGAATCATGCCATTAGCACAGCCAAAAGAGTATCAAAAAGTTAAAATCTTCTTTTATTGGAGCATCACATAAACTTGCACGGTTTTGGGACCTTTCAGGGAACTTTCATCTAGTAGAAATACGGACTGAATGAAATGCATACAGGTAGAGAACAGGTATGGGAATGAGACAAATGATTGCAGCTGGCCCAACTTTTTAACACTTTTCTAGATGTATTGTTTCTGCTTAGTGCTTGCACTGCTCCAAATGTCACCCCTTTCACAACACCCCTTACTTTGCCTACTTTGGTGTGTAAATGGTTGTATATAATACATAATAACAAGTACTTCATTCCCACAGAAGAGCTGATTCAGCTAATTTAATAGCCTCATACTATTATCATTACTAAATCCTTGTTTTTGATTGGGTTTGGATTTCCAGGAAGACAGAATTAGAAATAGACTTCAGCACAGCCTGCTACAACTTCAACAAATCTGACACCAAGGGAGTTTGTGTATATGCTAAATTAAAAAATACGCCTATTGATGTATACATAGTACGTGGAACAACAAGGGGAAAATCTGCTTGTGTTTAAATTAGTTGAAACTATGGGTTTTAAAATATGACAATCAGGAATTAGTTAACAATTACAAATGTCCACCCTGTTTATTTAGCTTGGCCTAAGAACTTGCTGTATAGCATAGAGACAATAATACACCCTAAGTTTAGTACAACCCCTTGGAATTGTTTCATAGAAGGATGTATATCATTGGATATCCATGTGCCATGTAGATAGGCTCTCCCTCTTTTACATACCGAATGCAAACTGGAAGCATCCCAGGGGAACAGTGGACCACCATGAGGCACAGATTTCACTTTAATCCATTTAATCCCTATGGAATGCAACAAATATTATGGATACGTTTTACTAAATGAGAACTAAATGGGGGCAAAACTTAAAATGCAGTTAGAAATAAGGTGAGTAAATATCTAACAATCAGGTTTTGAGGGATTATCTCAGTAAGTGGGACTTTAGAGGCCAACCACACTCAATTTACACATAAATATATCAAAACATATCTTTATTTAATAACATTAAGAACAGTGACATAAAAATTACTTTAAAAATGTGCAACAACCACAATCAAATATTTCTGTCTGGGTTACCCAATCCTAGGGGCATACCCTGCTGATTTTCGGCACGTTTTATGGAATAAACCTGCTTCTTCAGGAATTATTATTTGTCCTTTCTCTAATTCTTTTTCTTGATAGTGATATCATAAGCAACACCATAATTCATAGTTTTCAATCTTTGCTTTACTTTGATCCCATCTCATAATGCTTATTGTAGTGAGTGCTGATCTCACTGCACATCTTCATGACATATGTGTCACGGCTCCACAGTGCAGAGTGATGGACCCTGTGCGTCACCAGCTCAATGGGGGTCAGACAAGAATGGGGCGCAGAGTCTAAGCAGCAGCTCTGTCTTCTCCAAAGCCTCTAGAGGTGAGGATACTCCCAGAGCGAGAGCCAGAGAATGGCCAGACAAGCCAAATGTCAGGGCAGGCAGTAATCAGGAATAGTCAGGAAACAAGCCAGGGTTGGTACATGAATAAGTCAGGAACAGGAGGCGCAAACTGAAACAGCGGAAACTTGGGAGCAGAACCAAAAGGAACTCCTTGTCCAGGCAACGTCCTGCTGCCAACCCCTTACTTTAAAAGGGAATGTCATATGATGAATATAAGTCATGTGAGCCACAGACTCCTAACCCACCAGCAGAGGGAGTGCTGGTGAAGAGACAGATATGTTCACATGCCTGCCAGCAGATGGAGTGCATCTGCGGAACACTCTAGTCCTCTGAGGCCAAGAGCAGCTGATCCAGAGTCACATGACCTGGATCAGGAAGTGAGCAGAGAGTTAAATCCTGAAGCAGATTTGGTGCTGGCAGCAGGGGAGTGCAAGGTGAGTGAGCGTGAAGGAGGCACAGATCCCCTGGACTTGTGGGGAACTGTGACATTATGTATCCCAGGAGGCTGCGGGCTTCCCATTCAGAAGGGTAGGGATCTTCCCTTCAAATGTTAAAAAAATAACCTTACCTTATATAAAAGGGTTATCTACCATTTTTTATAAAGTAAAAAATGTGATGATATATTCACTTTGAAAACCTAGCAGTGTGGTGTTTGAGTAATATATTGCCACCCTACGAGTAATTTTCCTTCTTTCAGCATAGCAGGCATATTCCAGCATTGTAAACTGAGCTGCCCATTCTATACATGATAAAAGTGGATTATACCTGCAAAATATGTGTTAAAACAGCTTTAGCGTCCATTAAATGCCCGTGTGACAGGGAAATAGCGAAGGACAATGGGTAGACAGGGACAGATAATGGTCACTCTATAACTGGAATTGTCTTCAGAAGATCCTTCATGGCAAAATTACACAATATTACTTTAATTTGTAGATTTAAAATATAGATGATGATTTTTGAGATTACAATGTTACGTATTAAAATCTATAAACCATTATTGGTTGGGTTTGCATCCACCTCAAATACTACTTGCCCAATATCTCATTAGCAGGACATTTAATTCAGTGTACTGAAAATAGGCAAATATATCGGTAGCAAAGCAATTTAATCACTGCGTACCTCTATCTTCAGTGTGCTTTATACTTCATCTACTACCCAAACCTAAAAAACTAAACATGCCTACAAACAATACACCTGCAGCTTATATTGTATACACAATTCTTGTAAAGCTGGCCATACTTGTAACAATGTGGCAATCTCCCTTAAGTTTACCAAAACAGTTTAATGCACATACTTTTAAAATGACGTCCAGTCAGAAATGGCTTTGTGTTTTATACTTGCTGGTAAATCTCAGTTGTTGCATTAACACATTTATGAAGAGGGTGAATTTCAGTTGTTAAGGTGTTATGCAAGAAAAAAATACAAATTTACTCCAACCTTTTATTTTCTCTGATTGGTCATGGCTACAGACATTCAAAAGTTTCCTCATTTGACCGCAATGGCTGAATGTCCCTGGTGTCTGCAGGCACCTTACACTTACACAGGCTGACACAATGATTGATGAACACACATAGTGACAGGCACCAACTGGATAAACACTTCATAAGGATTAAGTATAATTTGCACTAATGAATGACAATTATTTACAAAATGTGGCACAGACACTTTGCAGACAAATAAGACTATAAGAGTGAATATCCCTCAAAGCAGGCATTGGAACAATTTAAGTGAGCTGTCCTTGCTGGTATCATACACCAGCCCGTCAATATTTTGTATGCCTCTTCTGTAGTATTTATATTAATAGAACAGCATGAAATATTTTGCCAGACTTGTTCTCATTCTTGAGTTGTTTTTGTACATTCAAGACTTTTTTTTGATGTTTGCACATAAAGTGAATTTTAGGGAAGATGTTAAATGTCTACATAAAAATTATATCCAAAGTATAGAATATTGTGTATTCAAACAAGTTTTACATAACTTGGTAATAGCATGTAAGGAACATTTGTATTTTTATTCAAAGAATGTATACAAGTTAAATTCATGAATATCTATATAACTATCCTGGAGCAACAATATATGTTTAAATTATCCATAGGATCCCATATGATTATCTCAACTCAGTTGTGGCCAATGGAAGTCAAAAAGCAATACATTTTACACATTTGTTAAAATTCATTAGGTAATAGCAAATGATTGATGCTTTGGTCTATATTCAGGGGTGTAGTGGGGTGGGCAGAGATAGGAAGGCTGTGCCCTCACTTTTTTCAGGAATGCGTGCCCAGTCTTATTTTGCAAAGAATTATTTGGTAGTCTGCAGCTCTGGCCAATCCGCCCCCCCCCCCGGTGTCAGGAGAAAGACCCTGCTGGGGGGGCACATGGACCGTGGACCATGTCTCCCGCATGGAATTGCAGGCTTAGGGCAGTGGGCAGGTTGTGTCTCTGGACACAACCCGCTCACTCTCCTATTCCAGGCTCAGACCTGCGATGAGAGAGTGGGCAGGTTCTGGTATCATGGCGTCACTCTTCCCCTTTGCGTGACACATAGGCAGGGCTGAAGTGGGGCGGGCACATTTACATAACTTTGATGTGCATGAGCGCTCGCCATGGATAGTACCCTGCCCCCTCTTCTTTTTTTATAAGACACCCCTGTCTATATTGGAAAGATCCCATAACATAGAATATATTCAAAAAGTTGAGGTACCAGTAAGTGTCTTGAGTTTATTCCAATAAATTCAGTAAGGCTATGTACACACATCAGATGATTCTCAGATGAGAATCTGGGATGTGTGCAGACACCATTCAACATCATTCATGGATCCCTCCTGGCAGATCCATGAACAACAGAAGACGATCTACCGCAATGGAAGTGAATGGAGGAAAGTACAGTTGGGTGCAGCTCACTCTTTCTCCCCCTCCCCTCTCCATTGAGCAGAATGGCGCTGTATGTACAGTGCTCGTTTTCATCTTTCAGTCGTTTGTCTTTGAAAACAATTGTGACAAATCGTTTCCAACCACAAAAAAACTGCTTGTATACGCAGCCTTAAGAAAGTTGGGTAATAGTACTTGAAGGATGTTTTACTTGTACTGCTCGAAAAAGTTTTGGAAGCCAAATCAATTTTACTTTAGAAATATGACCAAACTATAAAATTGCTAACTGTGTCTATGAACTTTATAAATTAGTTAAACTTTTAAATATTAGACGGTAATTAACAGAATATAGGATATCATATTAAAATGTCAACTTTACCCATAAAAAGTCAAATGGGAATTGATCTAGAGGAAGAAAATCTTAAAGAGGAATAAAAAATAGCATTGACTCAAGTAATGAGGTATTAAGGGAAAATTATTGTTCCATTATAATGTATAATTTAGAAAGATTTGAAATTTATTTTAATGTTTTTATTAAATTTGAAAGTATTATGAATTGTTATCTAACAGTTAGTAAAATATAATCAGCATTAAAATTGTATTTAGAATGCTTACCAGAATATTTAATACCTCAAATATACCTCAAATATAAATAGTAAGAGTTTTATTTGACAGCCAAATATAATAAGTGTGCAACATTGTTTAAGCCCACTTGAAATTGATTTTGATAAAAAGCAAGCAGATTTTATTTTTGCAGATGAACAATTATATAAAAATGTATTATAGTTAATACAGTTTTCTATTTTGTCCATACAAAAAATAAATAATACCAAGATATACAGTAATATCAATTGCCTTGTGGCTATCACATGCTAGAAGGAAGCTCTTCACTAAAAATTGTATGAACTAACTAAATATTAGATCTCAACAAAGTAATGATTAGCAATATCTATGTTTGATAAGAAAATGTGTTTTTAAAAATTGATCTACTGGCTGGTTTCAACTTAATATGATACAATCCGGTGGAATGGTGCATAAATAGTGAAGGTATTAAAAAACTGAAGACAGAAGAAGACGAGAGGTGGTAAAGCTGTTCACATCTAGAGGCAGAAATGTATCACACAGGGTTTGCCCCCTTACTATAGAAAACCATTTAAAATAAAAAAATTGAAAATATAAAACTGGTTCAAATAATTATGATAAAAATTAAAAATACCCCAAAATTTTTTAAAAGTAACACCTCCTCTCTCTGTACACTCATAGAACCTTAGTGCTCGCATGTCAATGTAAAAGCACATCTCCAAAATCCGCCCCTACCTGTCCCCTGAGACCACCAAACTCCTTGTACATGCTCTTATCATTTCTCGTCTGGACTACTGTAACATCCTTCTCTCTGGTATTCCACTAACACGACTCTCTCCTCTACAATCTATTATGAATGCTGCAGCCAGACTCATCCATCCTTCCCTCCGCTCCTCTTCCACTGCATCTCTTTGTAGTTCTCTTCATTGTCTTCCATTTCACCTTAAAATCAAATTCAAGCTCCTGTGCTTTGCCTTCAAATCCCTCCACAGTTATTGTCCCACTTACATCTCTGACATGGTTAAAAAATACTCCCCCTGCCGCTCTCTCTGCTCCTCCAATGACCTACTAATGACTTCCTCACTCATAACCTCATCACACGCACGGATACAAGACTTCTCTAGAGCTGCCCCAACTCTCTGGAATGGTCTTCCTCATCCTATTCGGCTTGCTCCTACTTTCTGCTCATTTAAAAGAGCACTCAAAACCCATTTTTTCAAACTTGCCTACCCGGCTTCTTCTGTCATTTGAAACCATCACTACTTCCCACCACTACATATCTCCCATCCTATTGTGTGTGAAATTCCCCCACCTACTAGATTGTAAGCTCTTCGGGGCAGGGTCCTCTCCTCCTGTATCACTGTCTGTATTAGTCTGTCATTTGCAATCCCTATTTAATGTACAGCGCTGCGTAATATGTTGGTGCTATATAAATCCTGTTTAATAATAAATAAAAAAAGAAAAATTCAGAACAAATATTGAATATTGATGTATACATGAAATGAAAAGAATATTCTTGGGCCAATATATACAGTTAACTTGTGACTTGTAGACTTTTTAGGGGAAACCTATGGACAATATTTTTGCTGTTCTATATTCACAGACAATTTTAAAGCATTTTGGGCAATTATTTACAGTACTTTGCTGTTTTTAACTTTCCACAAAAAAAATTTAAAAAAATGGAATTGCATTGTGTTTCTTTTCACTAATTTTGTTGCGCTTTCTTTTACTAAAAATGCAGGTTTAAAAAAAATTACAAAAATCACTCAAGTTCAATTATTTGAAATATTTGAAACTGCCATATTTGTTTTCTTTAGGTTCTCCTAATTTAAAAAGTATGTAACATGTGGGGAGGTTTAGATAGTTTGTTAGGCCTAAAATGCATGTTGGGAAATGTCTTGTGGCATTGCTTCCCTCTGCTGCTGGTGCAAGAGGTAGATAGTACTAATTGACTATTGGATTACTAATGAAAAACATAAACTTCAATGAAAAAAATATTACATTCTGATTTCTTCACCGACTTCAAGGAATATCATTTATGATCAAAATGGTAATTTTTCAAATTGAATTTACCAAGCTTATAATTTTTCTGCTCATCCTAATATGATACAATCTGGTGGAATGGTGCAGTAGTGAAGGTATTAAAAGACAAAAGAAGATGGGTAGGCAAGTTTGAAAAGATGGGTTTTGAGTGCTTTTTTAAATGAGCAGAAAGTAGGAGCAAGCCAAATCTGATGAGGAAGACCATTCCAGAGAGTTGGAGCAGCACTAGAAAAGTCTGGAGCTGCGTGTGTGATGAGGTTATGAGTGAGGAAGTCAATTCTCTTAAAAAGACATATTCCCACAGGTCCCTCTTACCCTCCCCAGTAGTAATGTTGATGACAATAATATGTTTAGAGGCTTTGCATTTAAGTAAGTCAGCAGTTTTGGAAGTTTTTTTATTGACTTACTTTAACATTGATTTATAGAAAAAAAAAACATTTCTATGTTGTTTTTCTCTCTTGTGACCAGGTCCTCTGACCATCATCTAACAATATTGGTGACAATATCATGATCAGTGGCTTTGCAAGTCAAAAATCTTGGGCTCATAAACTTGAATGAAAAAGATCAAATTCCTGCAGTAACTTTGATGAAAATTATTATAGAATAAAATGGCTATTTTCAACTTGAATTTACCAAGGTAATATTTTGCAGCCTATCCCTATATAACATATATTAGGTGCATGAAAGTCATTGATGGCCTTGCTGTGCACGCACGGGCCTCTTCACACTTCCAAACACATTTTATGGTAAAAACTTGAAGCCTACTTGGAATTAACATCACAATCACTGCGATGTAGCTGCAGTATGGAATTGTAATCATTTCTCCTCACAGCTGCCTGGTATGTCTGGAATTTCTCACTGTTTAAAACCTCGTATTCTCAAGTAAAGCAAGAATACATTTACACAAATTACCTCCAGTTCAACTTTACACTTGCAGGAATCAATTATATCATGGAGCGGGAAATATTAATCATTCAGTGCAAACTGTAGGTGGCTGCAAAAATATTCCTAACTAGAATTATGTACATGAAAATGTCATGAAGTTATTGTGGAATATATATGTATGTGTGTATGTAAATATTATATATATAATGATTAAAGTTATATATATTATTGTAATATATTATATTACTTATATTATGCAGATGTCTGTTTTTTTAGTTATTTTATTATGTACCAAGTGGAATCTCTCTCTTCCAGCCCTGGGCAAATATGACTTGGGGACCAAATGCACAGCATTTCCACCTACCTTCTCAAAGCAATCACCTAGTTTCCTTCTTTCATAAAACCACCCTGCTTATGACCTGCTGAGTTTCATTCACTGCTGCATAATTGTTCTTTTCTTACAGCTGACTACTACTATGCAGCTTCCACTTAGCCATTTATAGAGAAGCTTCTTACCCTAAAACGAATTAGAAACAAAAAGTATTACCAATAGACACAAAGCAACTAGCAATAGAATTTATTACATCTTAAATTTTTCAATACTTTATTAATGTTTATAAAGAACTTTGCTGTTGAAGCATACATCGTAGTACTTGCACTTTGTTTCCCATGTTATAGTTTTATTTTAAAGTTAACTTGCTAAATACATGAATAATATATAAACAGTATATATGTATGAAAAAAGAGGAGAGGACTAAAAAGCTTCTCTCTCTGTCATTCTGCTCTCTCCTTTTTTTGGAATACTATGTGTCTCCAGCACAAGTAAATGGCTACTTTCACTGCTTGCCTAGTATAGTGAACTCTAAGAGGCTGGTGTCTAAAAAGAACTGCTTGGAGTTTAAAATAAACGCATTGAAGGACATATTATTAATAAAAAGCTATGTTCATTTTGTCAGTTTTCAAGAAATCACTGAAAGCTGATTTTGTTACAATGTTTATTATGTATCAACAGTATAAATTAAAAAACATTTTCTTTATCAATTCAGTTGGTTCTAAAACATGTTGTGTGGTAGTTCCATCTTGATGTAAATCGTGTAATAAATAAAATAAATGTATGTGCATGCATAAGCAAATAGAACACATCTGGGAAATGTCAGGTCAGCACACTCAGGAGGAAACAAGCTACATTTAACGTTAAGCATAATCAACCTGTCTTGCCTAAGAGAGCAATGAGTGTAACTGCTTAGAGAAATTAGCGCAGGCTTTGATTTTCTGTTACTTATTATGCTAACATATCCAACTTGCTTATATGCTGTGCATTCAGCTGTCACAATATCTCTGTTTTCTGATGTCCAGGCCTGCTCTACGCTGACCCAGCTTTTCTGCAGGCACTGCCTGTTCTCCCTGACTGATGAGGGTGATGATTCAATGTGGCATGAGCATGCACGAGATGGGCCATGCCTGCAAGCAGTGTGCCAGTGTTCTTATGGGCAGCAATTCACTATGCTGGAAAATCTACAGATCAGATCCTAAAATCTTATCACCCCTTACTGCAAACCTTTCACTTCATATACTGCAAGAAGGTCATAAACTATCAAAATATGTTTGTTGAAACCAGAAAAAAATCTAGCCGAGAAAATGAGAAGCTGCTGACATTAGTAAATGCAGCCATTTAGCAAAGGCCGGGTTCCTGAAAGGTATGATTAGCTGATCCTTCTGCTAAGTTATTGTGAATGACAACATAGTTTACAGCTGTGGATGTTTCTATTGAGTTATAGGTGTAGGTTTCCCTCAGTAGGTTCAGATTTGGATATGCCACACTGGGGGTTCCGAGAAGGTACACACAAGTCGTATTTGGACTAAGTTGGAAACCTGAGGATGGCAGATACCATAACTATTTGGAAAACCTGAGGATGGCAGATACCATATACCAGCGGTGTCAAACTCTGGCCCCAATGTACTTTTTTTTGGCGCCCAAAGGAATCTTAAATATGAACTGCAGCTGGCCTGCCGCTGAATTGAAATAGCTTTGCTACTACAATTCCAGGCATCACTCAGGTCTATAGACCAGCGGGCTCTCTGCCTATGCATGGCCCCACATTGGACTGTTTTATAGATGCAAATAATGCCGGGAATTTTAGTAGCAGCGCTATTTCAATGAAGAGGGAGTTCCAGTGGCGGGCCAATCATAAGATTTAGCTCCAAATTGGCCGTGTCTGGCATTTCCAGCACTCCCCCCCCCCCCAGCTGTACTTTTCCTTGCTACTCCAAGGCATGGACTTGAATGGTTGGATTTTCATAGAAGAATATTGTTAATATTATTGTTAGTCTGTGCAAAAAGGTTACCATTGAAATTTAACTCAGAAGGCTACAAATAGAGAAAGAGGCATAAGATTTTTTTCTTAAATAAAATTAAATTGTTTTTATTCATGCCTCTTTCTCTAATATAAGCTGATTCCAGATTGAGTGTGATGCAAAACCTATTTGTTTTTGTATGAAAAGGCTTTATATCTAATGAGAAGGAAAAGTTTCCTCAATTTTTTCAATAAATTTCAAGGTTGGCCCGCGACTTTGTCTACGTTTTTTATTTTGGCCCTCTGCGTATTTGAGTTTGACACCCCTGCCATATGCTTTCCACAGAAATAGTTGTTTCCTGAAATCCCATTCCATTCCATAGTTCATCAGCACTTGGGGACTGCCATTATTCTCTCTGGCAGTTCTTCATTCTCATGGAGCATGTGCATGGCTGCATGTTCACAAATCACCTTGGTTGGAATACAGGGGTGTGGACACTGGCTGGAGAAATGTTTGTACTTTCAAACAACTACTGTATGTCTTTCTATGCAGGTTCATTTTCATACTGGCTTAGATGTGGACAGGGAATAGGGATCGTTAACCTGAGCAAATGAGTATTTATTAACAATTATTAAATGTATTGTAGGGACCCTTTGTGGTAAGAGTGTCTAGTCTAAAAAAACTGCTATACACAGTAGGACTTGACATGTGTCAGGATAATTATCCTAGCCTGGTGATTGGTTGCTTCTTCCTGTTGCTGCAATGTCTGAACTATAGGATAGGGTTGCAAGATGGAAGTCTTTTCTTACAAAGAAAAGGATCAGTTCCAGATAAAATTTGCAAAAAAAATGTGTAATGGTCTGATGAGACCAAGGTTGAATTTTTTGACCTCAATTCCAAAAGGTAAGTTTGGTGCAAACACTACATCACCAAAGGAACACCATCCCCTTAGTGAAGTACGGTGGTGACAGTATCATGCTTTGGGGTTGCTTTTCATCAACTGGAGCTGGGGCTTTAGTCAAGGGGTGGGAATTATGAAAAGTTCCAAACACTAGTCACTTTTTGCTCAAAACCTTAAGACTTCTGCTTGAAAGCTGAAAATGAAGATGAATTTCACCTTTTAACATGACTCCAGGTATACATTTAAATCAACAAAAGAAACTTTGGAATGACCCAGCCAAAGCCCAGGCCTAATTCCCAAGAAAATTGGGAATTACCTGAAGAAGGCTGTGCACATGGGATGCCCTTGCAATGTTTATGTGCCACTATTGTATTTACAGCTAAGATCGGTGGCAAGGGACACTGAAATTACATTCAATTTAATTCTAAAACTGAGTACTGTATAATCTAACCCGTATGCTCCTAATAGCCTTAGAGGGCTGACTGTCACGTTAAATAAGCTGCTTGCATAAGTAATGGCTCTAAATGGGTTACCCTGTACTGGAGGGTGCTCTATACACTTCATACCTGCAATGCCTATTTTTATCAATTGTTAGCATAATCTCTTGTGTTCAGGATATCTAACAAATATGTTTAGCAGAACTAGAAGGCTGTGCTCATCTGATAAAGCAGTCAGGAACAAGTCAGTAGGTTCCCAGTCATGTGATCGCTAGAACAGCCAACCACAGGGATCACAAGGCTGAGTTTAGAAACAAGCCAGCCCTGGTTGGCTGAACTTGTGCCTTGAGCACTTTAAAAGAGATTTACATTGTGTAATTAAATGTAAGTGTATGTAAACTCAATCACTAGAAAACTTTTGTAAGTTTGACCATGTTAATAGTAATTTTCAGAATGCTGCATTTATACAAATAATTCCAGTAGATCTACAATAAGAGTTCCTTTTGAAAAATTTCTTATAATGACGGCCAACAGCCTGTCCTGTCTTCTACTTCCATTCCTTTTTTTTGCCGTTCAATGTTCTAATGCAAAGCTTTAATTTGATTACTAAAGTTTAATTATATTTGATACTATCTTAGTATTTTGACTTTATCGTCCTACCACAGATGTTTTATAATTATAAAAAGAATTGCTAAGCACACTAAAAGCATTGTTCGAGATTCCTCTATGTGAGTCCTCAGGCAAATATTTGTCAGTGTAATTTGCAGTGAGCAGTCACATGTTAATAAATAAACATAGGTATGAAAGATTCTATTGCACAAGTCATCCATGTAAAAGATGCTTTAAAGCAATGTGACACTTCCAACATGTTTTTACTTTTTTAAGGTCTCCAGATTGTAATGCTGTTTTTATAAGGCAGATTTTGTTCAGCTAAATTGGCTAAATTCAAAAATTAAAAGTAGGAAGCTGCCCAGCTGACAGCCATTGCTGGATAAATCTTCTTGGAAATCTAGTTTTAGCCTTTGCTGGACATGACACGTGACATGGCAAATGTCTTCTAATTAAAGGGGTCTTCCAGAGTCCAATAAACACTCTGCCTGTAAGCTCCCACAACACTGCAGTCACATTATGAGAATAGGACCTTCTCCCTCACAAAAGGCCCTTGCCACCACCACTAACAGGGAGCCTACCTTTACAATCTATTTATCACAGTGCAGATTGTAGTTAGTGGTTTCAATAACTGTCCAACTGCTCCAATTTGTATTGGGTCTGGTATGATTCCCTGAATGTGCAAGTCATGTAAGCCATGGAAAACCCCATCAAAATGTGGATTAAAATAAAGATTTTCTATCCACATAAAGAGGGTAATTCGTCCCTGCCCTCCTCATTTAACATTGGAACAATATTCTGGCATTTGTGAGCTCATCCAAATAAACTCAAATAGCCCTATTGGTATGATAAATGTGTTTTGTGGGTGGTCTGGCTAAAAGAGTGCCGGGATGTTCTTTTTTTTTTCCTGCGGGCAACGAAAAGTCAGATGTTGCAAACTATGCCAGTCAAACCTTTCTGCTACCCACAGCATTTCCCAGTTACCTTTGGTCCAAGGCCTGGCTCCTGAATTCCATTCTCCAGGAAATAATTAATTCCTTGCAATTAAATGAATTTTACCACAAATACTTTGGCTTATTTCTCTCTTAATTACTTCTTAAATGAACATGCCTGTCCCAGCTTAAATGCTGTCATTTCCACAGTGATTTGTCATGTATCCTAAAGAATAACTGTAAGGCCCTGGTTCAGCAACAGTACTCACCAGACACCAGTCCCCCAATCTATTACGGCACTCTTCATTTATAGCAAGCCTCCGCTCAGCCTTAGGAGACTGGTTGCATTTCTCAGCACACGGTTTCCCCCAGGACTTAGTGAACAAGGATGGTGTCTGGGGAAGGGCTGGCAGGGGCCCACAAATAAAGCAATACCAAGATTCCAACAGAAACAAGTCCAGAATACAGAGCAAGAGGTTATACACAGATAATCCATCCACCAGACAAAGTACACAAGGGCAAAACACAAGCAGAGTTGGGGTCACAAGCAAAAGGTCAGTCCAAATTCACATGGTCAGAAACGGACAAGGCAACGGCAAATCAGAGGAGAACTTTCCAGCACAGATCAGTCTAGGTAAATGCTACAACAGGCATGGATCACTAGGAGCAGAGAGCATATAAAGCCCCAACACCCAATGGCAGCACAGGAGCATTAATCGGATCCTGAAATCCCTTTCAGCTGTGCACAGCCTCGGAGTATGTGCTGGGGATGCCAAGAAATTCCATTTCAGGCTGCACAGCTAAAGGGAAGCAGAAGATGCTGCTTGTTCCTTGCTGATGCAGGTGTCACAGCTGGACAGAATAAATGGGAAGAGATAATGCAGTGGCACATTGCACTGGAATGCTGGCCCCATAAGCATTTCCTAACATTAATTGATTCTATTCAGGTAGGGTCTCAGAAAGAAAGCAAAGATAGGCATAGGGCCTACATGACAGGGTGGGAAGAAGAGACAGGAAGGGGAAAGGTTAAGTATATGAAGGAGGGGTCAAGGAGAGGTCAGTGGGGAACTGGTGAGGTCGGAATGGTTGGGGAGGAGCCAGAAGGAAGGATAAAGGGTAGGGGGCAGCACTGGAACAGTTTATCCTAGGAAAAGTTTTATCCGTCCAGGTATCTCTCAAGGTCGTGTGTTGTCTGGGGGAAGTACTGGGTGGCTGAGTGGGCTGCTTGCCAAAAGGTGGTCAGCGTGTTGAATTGTAAGAAGGGTAAAAGAAGGGAAGAAAGGGGAGGAGCCTGGAGGCAGTTATAGGAAAAGGGTATGATGTCTGAGCTACCCTGGCCATGACTGTGCCTGAGTATCCTTTCACTTCTTCTGTCTTCTTTCACAGTCTGCCTGTCCTAATTTACTCAACATCTCTTTTAGGAACAGCATGAATGGGTTGAATTCTCTTCCTGAATCCTAGTTCTAAAGTTTTTTTTATTATTAATTATGCTTGGGGCCTAATTTAAAATATATTACCATTATTTACATTTATATGAAATATACATCAAATACAAGGGTCAAACTCTAATGTCTTCACTGCCCAATAGTGGTTAATAGTTATTAAAATGTCTATTTGTATTATATATTTCAGTGACCACAATTGCATTTAAAAATGCTCTGTTACCAAATAAAAAAAAACCTAAGGCCATAAAGAAAATGGGTAATACTTTTTCTGTTTACCAAACAATCGTTGGCATTCAACAGTTCTGGCAATATGGCATGCTTGGTCTCTCGCTGTTCTGTATAGTTCTATCAACCACCCCCTAGCTAGAATAGAAGAAGTTCAAATTCATTTAAAGGCAACTCTGGAAACAGAGTATTGTGAGCTGGAAAATCAGCAAAGTTTAACAGAATGAATGTTTATATGAATTTTATACACAAATGACAAAGGTGTTTGTTACCTGTAAACTACATAAAAATCAATAGCGAAAAGAAAAAGAATTCAATAAGTAAACCATGGGTCACAATAACAAACCAAATCAGTCTATGGTATGCTGGACCTACTGGCCAGTGATATTGTAAGTCTTAGTGTGCTCTTGTTGGGGCCTTTATTAATTGTTGAAGCATGGAGTATTTGTAATCCACCAGGAAAGTCAAAGAGTAAGCAATATAAACTGTTTCTAAAGGGTAGCATTTCTAAAAAACAAGGATAGTGTTAGGAAATGTTATCAGTGCGGCGATTCTGTGCTGTGTGCCACCGCAGTATCCCACACAGCCTATTTTCTCCAGCAATGTCACTTGCAGCAGCAAAGAGAATAAACAAATAGCAGCCGCCCCTGCTTCCCTTTAGCCGTGCAGCCTGATGTATTTTATCAGCATCCCCAGCACACAAATTGAGCCCATGCACAGCTGAAGGAGATTTTATAAGCTGATTTGTTCCTGACTCTATTCTGTGCTGCCATTGGCTGCTGGGACTTTATAGCCTCTCTGCTTCAAGTCTCCAGTGCCTGTTGTAGCGTTAAGCTAGGCTGACTTGCTGCCAGTGTGTATTCATCTGAAATATTATTGCTGACCTTGACTGTTTCTGATCCTGTGAATTTATGCTGCCTGGACCGACCTTTTGCCTGTGACCCGGACTCTGCTTGTCTCTTGTTGAGGGATTACCTGTGTATGTTCTCTTGCTCTGTATTCTGGACTTGTCTCTGTTGGTACTGCTTTATCTTTGGGCCATGGTCTTTTGCCAGCTCTTCCCCAGGCACCATTCCTTGTGCACCAAGTCCTGCGGGCACTGTGTCTGCACATTCATGGGAAACGCAACCAGTCTCCTGAGGCTGAGCGGGGGCTTGCTAAAGGGGAAGACTGCGGCGTTAGAGTGGAGGACTAGCGTCTGGTGAGTACTGTTGCTGGACCAAGGCCTTACAGATAGTAAAGACCAGAGAAGTTCTAGGTCTCTTTTAATCAGGAGAGGAGAGCAGTTCTCTTGGAATGACACAGTTACAGTATTTGATTCAGTGTCCAAAATGGCAACTGGCCTCTCACCACTCTGATGCTGATGAGGAATCTTCTACATTCAGTTTCTGTCTAAGCCTGAATGAAAACAAATGCTACAACACAACAACTACCTTGACATCAGCAGCCTTAGACACAAAAGAATTTTTTTTTTTGCTTGCTACGTAGCTCCCTCTTCTTTCCCACTACAAACCATCTTCCTCCTTCTGTTTCCTCACCAAAACCTCTTAAAAGGTCAGCAGTTCAAGCAGAAAAGTCACAGTAAGATTGCCACCTACCAGGGGGTACAGTAGTAACCAGGTTCAGGTGGTTTAAACCACATTGTGTAAAATCTGACAAAGCCTGAACTGAAATCTTTTCAGCCACCATAGTTCTGCAAAAGAGAGAGGGTCGTGCAGGCAGCTGGATACGTAAATATTGAACATTTACAGGCTAGGCTTTTTTTTATCTATTGCAGTGTTGCTTTAATGGAGAACTAAAGTTCCACATTAAAAATTTGCGACTAAGCAGGATTTTATTGCAGAACTGCACAGATGATGTTTCTTCTGCAATAAAACATACCTTCCTGCCTGATCGCTCTCTTTATTTGTCAAAATTGCTGAACTGCACATGCAAGGACTGAATGATCTCCTGTACAGGCCCAATTAAGATAACCAAAGATTAAAACATGCAAGAGGAGAAATAAGAAGAAGGAAAGTAGGTGTAAAGCGGGTTTAGCTTTTTTTTTAACTTAAAAAACAAAAGTAACCCTATAATTCCCTATATTCAGTAGAACCTTTAATAGTTGCCTATAACAGTTACCTTTCTTTTGCAGGTTTAGAAATTAGAAAGAAGTAAGAATGTGAAATACATGGAAAATATGGTTCTTCTATACAATTTAATATTTGTGGCCCAGTTTATATATCTATTGGCAATAGCAGTAATAACGATAAAGCAAAGAAAAACATTAAAGTCCAGCACTGTATGTGGTTCCTAAATTAATGTGTTACTTACTGTTAACTTTGTCACCATAACTTTAAATCATAAATTAGATTTTGGTCACAAGGTGCTATGGAAAAAATGTTTTATTAAACAAAATATTGTTCAAAAATAGCATTTCAAAACTGTGAGAAACATGGCTCCCAAAACGGCATGGTACAAAAACAGAGAAAAGCTATCATTCTCGCAGTGTGTGGAGTCATTAGTAGCAGTGACCTCCGTCAGCCCCCTGTGTTGTGAGAGATTTCTATCTCCCGTTATCTACAAAGACACAACTGCTCCAGGACTGGAAATCCCATTAAATTTAGACATATTCCCATGTATATTTTATTAAATGTAACTTCTGGCCAACACATACTTTATGAAATGAAAACATTCCTCAAAACAGCTTCAAGACAGAAAAGATTTACTAGGCTAATTTAGTGGCGATAGCTTAAAGAACAAGCTTCGGGAGCATATGAGGAACGCAGACATGCTGTGCTTGTGTACTGGATTTGTGTTATTAATATTATAATGGGCAATTACATGTTCCTAGAACTATCTATTTATGGAAGAATAACAATATAAACATCATGTAGTGGTTAGGGGTTTGTAATGTAGGGCCATTTTTGTAACCTACAATTTACTAGTAAATGTTCTTTAAATCTGAGCAATTCAAATAGAACATAAAAAAAAGGATAAAAGGGGGTTTCGGTAAAAACCGCCATCCAAAAAATATTGAAAGGCCAGAAAAGTGTTTTGAAAATCCCTTTTTGTTATCTGAAATGGCTTGGCTCACCCCTTCTACTTTAAAAGCCTGCACACTATACCTACTTGATATTTAATTCACAAAATGCAGTGCATGGTGGAGAGCCAGCTGGCCACTATGGAATATAAAAACACATAATAAATTCATTTTCGCACAAGTCCTAAAAAAAGTAAAAAACACATCTACAGAAAAAATCATAAATCCATGCTTAAAACATGTTTCAGAGGATTATTATTATTATTATTATTATTATTATTAATAATAATAAACAGGATTTATATAGCGCCAACATATTACCCAGTGCTGTACATTAAATAGGGATTATCTCATACATCCTCTCATTGGCATGTTTTGGGTAGGATTTCTGATGCCTTGAACCCTTTTCTTATCTGTCATTTACACTGTGGCATCATTAGGCATATTTGTAATTCCTAATTCCTTGCTTTTCACCTCTGCATTACCCTGACTCCTACATTTTGCATTCTGTAGTTCTGATTTCTCATACCTACTCCTAAACTCTGAACGCTGCAGTACATACTACTGACACCTACACTTCATGATACATACTATCCCCCCTGTAATTTATGAAGCCTGCTATCTACTTATTACATTACTGACTACCGAACCCTGCACCCGGTGTTACACACCACTTCTGAACTCTGTGTCATACACTACTGACCCTCCACCCTGTTTTACATACTACAAACAAATGCAGCAATTACATAGACAAGTAGAGAATATGAAGGCGCACTAATGGTGCCTTACTCTCATGTCAGGTGTAATTATCTTGAATTATCATCAAATGAAGTAAATCATTATCTGGCCTAAAACTAATGCACAACTGAAAACTCACATTATAAAAAGTCACAATGTAAATGTTTTTGGCATGCATTTAAAAAAAAAAATAATCTCCGGTTCTTTGTGCGCCATATTTTAGCCTAGATCTGTTCTCAGCGCTAACGGGAATATACATACATGCTGGAGAAATCCATGCATATCTCCTCCTTCCTGTGCATGCCTAATTGCTGAAGAGGATCACAGTGGACCTAGAAGAATTGTCAGTAGAGATAGCAGCTGCAGGGATTCTACAATACAGTAGAAGTGACCAGATCTGGACCTGTCATTGTTTGAGTGCACTAAGAGGGAGGTAGGTCTGTGCCATATGTATGTTGTGGATAGTTGCCAATTATAGCAAAAGCTCACCAAAACCAATGAGTTAATATCCACTTTAGAAAAAGAGGTCCTAAAACTAAAAGGTATAAAACCATCAGTTAGAAATGGTTAAAATTTAATGTAGGTTGTTTGCATGTTGGCAGCTTTTGTGGGCTCAGTCAGCTTACATGATTATATTTTGCAATAGACAACGATTAGCAGAGTGCAAAATATGTACCGTACAGATGAATGCATTGTTAAGGCAGCCTCTGGGTTTGGCTTAATCACACTCATTTTCCATTGAATGGAATGGTTGGACATTATTTATCTGTTGCCAGTGACAACTGTTTCATTATGTATGAGGTAACAGTAAGGGATATGAATAAGGCAAAGCCTGAGAGTTATCCGAAAGTGTTCATTTTAAATGTATACAGCCTTGATGTTATTTTAAAGTGCACTAGTGAGTTAAAAGAAACCCATGAGTTTGTTTTCTGATGTACAGTATACAGACACATCAACAGCTTGCCATAGAAGGAGAACATGCAGCACTTGGATGTTTCGCTTTTTGGGGCTAGGAAAACTCCTAGGGGATTGCTGAGAATATATTGTATTTGTCTGCTTTTTGAAATTGGCTTGGTCAGTTCTGGTGAATCTACCAGCTTAGTTTAGTCATTGCCCTCGAATTATCATTCCCACTTACTAAAATGAACCAATGGATTGTGAAAGATATGTATTGCCAATGGTCTTGGCTATTGCTCAGAGAATTGAGGAATACATCAGGGACCACAATGGGGAATTTAGAGAGTGTGCCATGTGAATGAATGGTTTAGAGACAGTTTTTTTTAAACAAATGATGGCAACTAGGTAATGTAATTGAGGCTGGGTCTCATAAACGCCATGGTATTATCTAATTGTGTGATAAAAAAAAATAAAATAATAAAAAATAAAAGGCTGAGCCTTTCAATGTTTGACAAGCAGATGAATGGAAATTTAAAAGACAAAATGTAGAATTCATTATTATATGTACCATTTTTTCGTTTCCAGACCTATCTCCATGGCATTATATAGAGGTTGAGTCTGGCCCCTGCTTAGCCTTCCAGGATATTTATCTATTAATTTCAGTTCAACCCTAGCGGGGGCTTTTCTTGGCTAACTACTCTTACTCTGGGTGGGCTCATGTCATAGAAATAGGTCAGAAAAAAAAATACATATGGGAAATAACTAGAACATATTGGCTGGCATACTAAACTTAATCTTTATTATGAGCAGCAGTCAATCATTTTGCCCCAATTTAACAATAGGTAATGTGGAAAAATTTCTACAATACTCTTGTCAGGAACAAGTTTGGCAATGAGGCAGAACAAACAGGAGACTTTTATAAAGTTGCTGTTGCTGTGAAAATAATAGTTTCATGAGTGGCACAATTTTAACAAAAACTGGACTATTTCTACAATCTATGGTTGCCCACGTTTGAAGTAAATTGCATGACCCTACCTGTGCTCTTATCACCAACATTGCCAGGGGGGATATGGGCCAGGGGAAACTGTTAAAACAAGATTCACCGCAAAAAAAAGAATCAAAAGGCATGTAGGTTACACATAAAACAAAGTAACAGTAGAGAAAACTAAACTTGTTACTTCATGTATGTGTATTTTGTTTGTAATTACATAAATATTTGGGTTTTTTATGTATACTTTATTCTTTGACAATCAGAACAAACAACTTAGTCTTTGCAAACTACCCTCCCTGAGGACCCTGACTATCATCGTCATACATTTTTCTTTATGACACTGAAGACAGGATGAACCATATGTCCTGCCTGCCAAAAATGCCCCAATCCTCCGTAATCTACTTCTCCTTCAGTATGCAACTAGTACTACAAACAGTACACACATTCTTTCTACCTACTCATTTCAACTGCAATTAGCCCAGGCCTAATTTAGTTTATTCAGCAACAGAACCACTTCCTAACTATTTACATCCAGATAAGACTGAAAATGAAGTAGAGAGTCAGGAAGACTCATCTTTTTATGATGAATAGTAGGGATGTCGTCCTCTACCCACCTTTTCCCTGATTGGTTGCCGTTGAGCCTCCCTGAAGGACCATGGGAACATTCCTGCTAGTTGACAATGGTGCTCAATGGATCCTCAATGGATTCCAGATGTACTGTAACTTATAACTGGAGCCATTTTTGCTTTTTCAAAAAGGCATAAAAGTGCCATTTTTCTCAAAACACTGTTTCTATCTTGAAATAACATTTAGCAGAATATTTTGCTCAATCTTACTCATATTGCTCATACCTGATGCCTCTTGCTACCAATACCAGTTAATTTGAAAGCTAAAGATCTCTGATGACTTGCTTCCATTAATTTTGTCCTTGATCTTTGCTTTTTCAGCTATTGGTTTCAATCCTGATCCAACAGTGATTTTTTTTTATAGAAAATCATGAATAGGGGGAAAACAATTATTATTTGTCCTGATTTTTCACATAAAATGATTTTTATCTTTTCTGTCCCGTTTTCATCCACAGTTTAAGAGGAGAAAAAATTTCTTATCCATATCTGAAACAATCCAGAACCAGTGGCAACCAAATACCAAGTTCACCTTATTTGATGGCTCGCAAATTGCCAGCATAAACAGTAATGGTTTCTCAACTCAAACTACTGGTAATTCATATGGGTGTACTGAGTTAAAATGTGTTTCTTCTGCTCCTATCTGCTCCTACCTACATGCTAGAAAAATCCATGAATCTCTCCTCCTTCCTGTGCATGCCTAACTGCTGAAGAGGATCACAGTGGACCTAGAAGAATTGTCAGTAGAGATAGCAGATGCAGAGATTCTACAATACAGTAGAAGTGACCGGATCTGGACCTGTCATTGTTTGAGTGCACTAAGAGGGAGGTAGGTCTGTGCCATATGTATGTTGTGGATAGTTGCAAATATAGCAGATTATATACAGAGTTAAAATTTGGTTATGGTGTGTACGTGGGTTGTGTTAATATGTTATTATACTAATATATACTACTAATTAATATATATATAGTTAGTTTAGTATATTGCCATAATTGGCCTAAAGGTCAATAATAGGTTGCTACTAAATTATAATAAATAAAGACCACTAGCTTGACCACCAGTAGCTCCTGCCTCTATAGTGAGACCTTATTGGACCATGGAGGTTGTCAACAACCACTGATTTTACATAATATTAGGGCTTTCAATCCATAAACAGAGATGTTCTTCAATTTTAGCCGGAATATCATTGATAATGACAATAGACACAGGTTCCCTGAAAACTACAAACACTAGAACACAAATGTTGGACCTTTTTGTACCAGGGTTCACATTCTTCCTACTGTTTATTGCCATATATTTATGCATTATCACTTTTTTCTGACTGACTGCTTCAGTTCATTCCAATGCTTTTGGCTGTTGTTTTTTTTCCACTGCATTTCAATGTGACAAAACCATCATAAATAATGCTAATTTAAACACAAAATTACCTCTTATTACCACTGCTATTCCGTACTAATTCTACTTTATTGAAAATGTAATCATCTGACTTGAATCGAAGGAGCTTTTCTATTTTTTGTCAGCTAGCAAAAAAACAGATAAGAGCAGAAGAAAAGTAGTTAAAGAAGGAAGGAAAAGTCAAGAGGTTTGTCCAGATAATCCAAGGAAAACCACTGTGTCTACTTGTGAAGTAGTACTGCCTGTACCTGAGCAGTTCAATGCACAGAGACTCTGTGAAAAATGTTATCCAATCTATAAAAAGAAGTTTCCTCCTGGATTTATTGATAATGCATTTTTATTACTTGCCTCGTTGCTTAGATTAGGAATATTGTCCTAACACTAAAACAGACTTTCTCTTGAACATATGATAATAATTTAAAATTTCCCAGAAACCTACCATCAGTGTCAACTTAATTGATGCCCCAAAGTGTGACATTGTGAATGTGACATTCATTTATTGCATATGTTGTGATATTGTTTTGTTTTACAATATTTTCTACCCTCTTAATATGATTATTATTACACAGTATTTATAAAGCGCTGACATATTACGCAGTGCTTTACAAAGTTTATTGTCATGTCACTGGCTGTCCCTCAGAGGGGCTCACAATTTATTGTCCCTACATTCCCCTATATGTCATTAATACAGTCTAAGGTCATTTTTTTTCTCTATTTTTTTAAGGGGAAGCTAAATAACCTAACTGCATGTTTTTGGAATGTGGGAGGAAACTGGAGTACCCAAAGGAAACCCACGCAAACATGGGGAGAACCTGCAAACTCCATGTAGATAATGCGCTGGCTGGGATTCCAACCTGGGACCTAGCTAATAAACAGCATAAAGGAAACTACTGGTTGAGAATTATTTTTCCTAACCTAAAATTTCTGTATTACAGTTTGAGCACCAGCATATAAATCCAAAACTTCCCTCTATGATGATATGATTGAAGCTGAATCAGCCCTGGCTGACTTTTGATAGGTAATTTGTGGGAACAACAACAGTCAGAACCTGCAGTGTAAAGGTCTTTCTTAGATGAATATTTCTCAAAAGAGCTTCCACAAATTGATTTATGAGCGTTTTCTGATGCTGTTCTAAAAACGTGACTGTTCTTGGTTTACGCAATTATTACGCCTCTGATTCTATTGCACAGGGTGGAAATCAGTAGCAGATTCCATCGATGTTCTTCATCACTAACACGCTGCCAAGTGAATGGATTATTTCAAGAATATATTAGCATCTGACTTGGAATAAAAATTATTTCATAGACTTCAATAGGGTTTTGCCAGCTAATGATATTACTATCCAAAATCATATGACAGGCATGTAAATTAGGGCATATTTGTTCCACTTATGCGGAACATCTCTGCCTTTTCTTGTCCTCTGGCAGATGATAACTGCAGAATTTATTTTTAGTATAAATAGATTGCTTGTGATATTGATTAAAACCCCCTGACCAGCTCAAGCGTTGACTCTCAAAGAGCTGACTGTGCTTGGTATGTTGTCAAATAATTAAAAATAGAAAATGTGTAAAAGCTGTTTTTTATTTTATCTTGATGATGGTCATAGCTAGTGCCTATTACCGTCATCTGTGATCAGAAATAAAGGACAAAGAACTGATCATTCTATTGTGCAACAAGTTTGGTTAATGATAAAGGAATTACACTGGGTTACATCATATCTCATCACAGTCTGGGTTTAATTCACACCAGAAATCCATTGAGATTATGAATTGTGTGGTGTTTCATTTGAGTGCTGTACTATTTTTTTTATACCATATAATTACCATATCTTTCTATATAAAAGTGGCCCAAAAGTTGTAAATCCTTGTGTGTTAATGCTGGATCATTCTCCAGGCAACCAAAGCAGGGCCCAGTTAATTACATCTATAACCTTTATTCTGGGCAGATTACTAGGCAGTAAACTAGGCAGATTACACAATTAGTCAAATCTTTCTGTCAATCCCAAAGGATTATGTTGTAAAGTCTTATCAATTTATCAACTATTTTATATCTGTAAACATTAGAACACCAACCCTTATATTATGAATAACAATGGGAATTATTATTAATCATAGTAATTTTTATAATGCGATCATTTTTTTGTGGCATTGAAGGGAGCATAGAATCCAGTTTGGAGTTAATAAAAAAAGTGTAATAGAAGGTTAAGGCCATTTTTTTTAACAGTTTGGAGTCCTTCTGTTTTACTAGTCCTTGTAGACATTTGTTGTTCCATAAAAGGGAAGAAAAACAAACTAGGAGATAGATTTCATGTAATGCCAAGCTGTAGGATACTAATTAACGGTGGGTGATATAAATGCTGTAGGATGATGTTAGACTATCCACTTCTGCCTGTACAGAGAATATAGTCAACATCTAATTGGGGTCTGATGAAAGAAACTTCCATTCTCTGAAATGGTGCAGTTGTTTTGTCAGTACAACCATGAATTAGGGACTGATAATGTATCGTCCTCCCAGGACATATTCAATGTCTTCAACAACTGTAATGTTTCCAATCTGGAGTCCACACTGGGATATTGTGTAATATTTGTATAAGCCATATCTTCTGTTGATTTATACTTGTCAATGGTTGCCTTGTCCAGGTCTGAGTTTTCTTTTTAAATTAGGAGAGTAAAGGGAGAACATACATTTTATCATCTATCTATGGGCAGCACTGTGGTTCAGAGGTTAGCACTCTGGCCTTCACAGCTCTGGGTCCTAGGTTCAAATCTCAGCCAGGACACTATCTGCATGGAGTTTGCAGGTTCTCCCTGTGTTTGTGTGTGTTTACCTCCCATATTCCAAAAATATGCAGTTAGGTTAATTAGCTTCCCCTAATTAGCTAGTGACGTGATAATGGATTTTGTACAGCGCTGCATAATTTGTTGGTGCTATTTTTTTACTGTGTAATAATATTATTATTATTATTAATAATAATAATAATAATATTATTATTATTATTATTATTATTATTATTATTAATAATAATAATAATAATAATAATAATAATAAATCTATTGCAGTATTTGAAATGATAATTCCAAGAAACAAAATAGTCTGCTATTCTAAATTGATGTGCATCTTCCACTGAGGACCCTATATTAGCAATACATTTATGGCAGGGTACAGGGTACAGAGGTACAGAGTTTTCTATAAACAAACTTGACAGCTTACTGATAAGTGGTTGTCTTTGGAGCTACATTCCCTTCTAAATTTTGGAAACCACTGAGTTCCCAGCAGTCTGCTGGTCATCCTCTAAGTAGATTACCTGTGCTCTCTAGATCCAGGTTAAGACCTGGACATGGACTGGGTGGCCAAGGATCCCTCCCAACTCTTCCATGGCTGGCTTCAGGGCATGCAGTTAAAACTGGCTTTTTATAAAAAGCAATCTTCTGTCATCTTGATTGGTCATTCTGGTATGCCATCCCAGATGCCCTCCTTGATGTCATTCATCCTGGCACACGCAGGGAAAGCCGGGATTGCTGGGTTTCTCTGGTAACCAAAGCTGATGCTGCGCATGCTCAGCTTATATGCCAGAAACCAGAGCATTCAAGCAGGTAAGACGCAAAATTGCAGAAAAGATCATGCAAAGTTAAAAGTGGAAATTTAGTTCCACTTTAAGCATTTGCATCTGCCTTCATATAAGATACATGGGTACATTTTAAAGCAATCACTAGCCAATTTTGGTTATTGTGTTAAAGGGTTAAACCAAACACAGTATGTTGGGTGGTATGAGGACAATGCAGGGGGGAGAATTGGTAAATTGGATACTCTTCATTTTCAATAGACTATTTAGTAGTATAGTACTATAGTAGGCCAATAAAATGTAACTCTTGTGAAGAAAAATAAAAATCCCTCTAGATAAACTGTGCAAATTGAAAAGAGAAGCACATTTTTTGGCAGATTTTATTAATACCATTTTTTGTACTGAAGAAAGTCTTGCTGGTTTCACGTGCACAGCTCAGTGTATTTTCTAAGCATGTTTGTGTCAGGACTAAATCTCATGAAGCCCCAAGCTAGAAGGCTAGCTCAGAAATGAGTTTTCAGCTGTAGGGGCATACTTAAAATGTGACTCTTAGGAGAAGTAGTAAGCCACTCACATGCAGAATGATAGGATATTTAGGGGTAATATGAACACCAATGTTGTATCAATGCCCCCTTTTTGTGAAAAAAAACAAACAGAGAATTTTTGGACATGTTGAGAAATTTATGTCAGGTTCAGATTGCAATGTATTGATATCATTTTAGGGTGGTTAAATTACAAGAAATCTTCAAGTAGAAACCATATGGTATATTCATTCTTTTTAGCAAAAGTGAAGTTTTCCTTTACATGTAAATCTTATATACAGTATTGCTGAATGTTATTATTTATTTTACTTGAGTACTTGAATTTGAGTTGTTCTCACTGAAATTGGGTACAGTATAAATGGTTTGTCAAACAGTATAAAGCTAATTTGATGATAAATCAAGAGAAAGAATTTGTGATCTATGATTTGTGTTAAATTCTTTGAATAAACACTTTTTCCTTGAAAACACTGAGCCAACTATAACAATCTTGATAGAGGACCATATGGCATTTCTCAGTGTTCACTGAGCAACCACTGTTATTACTGTAAGCTTTTTTTTCCATATCATTTTTGCTCAGAACATTTTGGATGATCAGATAATATTGGTAAAAGGAAATGGATCTGATATGAAAGTCCAAAGAATAAGGAATAGGAAGGTGTTGCCAGAGTTCCTAACAATTCTATGCCCTTGGTGCATGTTAGTAAGTAATCTTTTTAAACTGGGCTTTTCAGTTTTTGTATACATGGAAACCCTGACAGAATGGGCCTGATTTTAAAGCTCTCCAAGGCTATAGAGAACAAAATATTTGCCCAGGATTCCTCTCCTGTGTGAAGTAGCAGGTGAAAGACTCTCACCTTTGAGATAATTAATGAAGAAGCACTGAGGGTAGGGATATAACATAGAGCCAGGAGCTCAGTCAGTGGGTTTGCTTGGAGACATAGACAGGTGGTCTGTGTGAGGGAGCTCTGCTTGGAGACACAGACAGGTGGTCTGTGTGAGTGAGCTCAAGTCGCTCTGTGTGAGTGAGCTCAAAAGCGAGTAGAAGGTTGCTGAAAGCTTGGTTTTGAGCTGACAGGGAGAAGCCCTTCAGCTGATAGACAGGGATGTCTTATTTATAGCAAGTGCCAGACAGGCAAGGTTTTCTGTAGCTGTTGTGTTATTTTATCTGCAACCTTTAATAAACCTGGCTACAAGTCAGCTTAAAACTGATACCTCGGTGTGTGATCTGAATTGGATGAACCAGACAAGTGTCCTTTGACCCCAGCAAAGGCGATCCTGAGCATAACCCCTCACAACCTCTATCTGCAGAATGTCAATATACACATCAAGTGCAACACTGCATACAAGAGCAACAAATAGGCAGTGATGATGCATAGTGTTAGAGGTCAGTTTATATTTGTAGTGTATTACCATATATACATGAGCATAAACTGAGATTTTGTGCCCTGAAAATGCCATTAAAATATTTTTGGTTTATACAAAGGTCACTCCACTAGATGGTGGTGTGTCCTCATGTAAAGTGTGTAACAAACCCTTACTGTGGAAGATAAGAGGGTTACACACTTTACAGTGACCAAACAATAATGCACAAAAGTTCATTGGATAGCAAGTCACCTGTCACAATTGGAAAGATAGAGCCACTAGGGGGTGCTATGTACTGTTAGGGGAAGGTGTGAGCCCTTAGAAGAGCCAAGGAACAAAGTCTAAGTAACAGCCTGGTCTCCTCCATAGTGAGCAAGAGCATAGTCAAAAATAGCCAGGGCTGAGGCAGGCGGCAAAAGGGCATGGTCAGAAACCAGGGGCCTAGTAGCACAAAGCAGGACTCAGGTGACATGGGGGGTCACAGAAAAAACAGCGGCACAGGAGACACAGTGGTCAGGCACTGGTGACACGAGGTCACTGAAAATACAGGCGGACAAAGAAGACATATAGGAAGACACTGGAGGCACGAGTGACATGGGGGTCACTGAAGACATGGAGGAAGGCAGGAGACACAGGAAGATACTGGGGACACTGCAACAGCAAGACAAGACATGCACAAAGGAACAGACAGGGGAACAGCTAACTGCCAACAAGAGGTTAGAACAGAAGCTGGACTAGAAAACACTCAATTAAACAATAGCTGGGTAGGAAAACTAGCAGAGCTTGAGGCTCGGCAGTAGTCTGGAGACATCTTGCTCGAACACTGAGCGCTGTGTCTGAGCCAGCTAAATAGCCAAGTACTAACAAGAGACTCTCTCCTAATTGGCTGGTGGGAGGAGCGATGCACATTAAACCTGGAAGAGCAGGAGCACCTGGGGCCTGAACTGCTCACATGCACAGAAGAGTGGAGCCAACGCTTTATCAAGGAGGACTAAGTGTGACATTACCCTTCACAACCAACTCAAAAATAAAATATTTAAAAAAATGTTTTTAACAAAAACACACTATGTTATTAAATCATAATAATTTATTGACATTTCTATTCATTACTGTTTTAAATGTTAGTAGTTATGGACACATTTTATGTCCTAGGCTTATATGTGAGTTAAAGCAAGTATACACCATATTACCACTTCACTGTTCACTATTGTCTCTTTCTTCCTTGCCTGTACTAGTTGTTTAGTTAAATGAAAAAAACGTAGTGTTCCTATGCTACCGTGTTACCAGATGGGGCTGCCCAATCATTTCTCAAACCCACAGTTGCACCTCAATAGTGCACACACAGGAGATAAACCATCATAAGGTTAGTGGGCTTTTAAAATCTATAGCTATCTTTTTAGTGATATAAATTCCACTATAACAGACTGTATGCTGTCTCTGTCTGTCTGTCTGTATCTCTATATATAAATATATATATGCAAAAACAGAAAAGCTCTGTATTCCAGGATAATGATGAAGGAATGTAATTTAAACATACCCAGGCAACTAGTATTTTCATAAAGACATTAGCAATTACTGTTCACTTTCTATTTTTCCCAGCAAAACCTATCCTAGGAGATAGGTACAGAGGGCTCAAGCATAGCCCAGAGGAATAGGAGCATGATGGCGCTGCAGCCTTCCTAAAACCCTTTGGCATTCAACACTTCCAAGACTGACAGATGTTATTCAAGCTTAGTCTGTGGTTCCATCCTTTGACCTAAGATGAATTAGGGTTCAGAGTATAGAATTACAGTGTACAGCAGGAGATATGAACGACCTTTCAGAAAGAATCTGGCAACTACTGCAGTGCTAGGCTTATGGAAAGACTATATTTTTTTTCAAATGAGAAGGTTGTTTAAGCTAAAATGAACAAGGGATTCAGGGTATAAAAATATCACTGGATAAGTAGACACATCTGTTTTATCAAAGTGTCTAAAATAAGAAATATATGTGAATTTACATAATTGTCAATAAAATTGGAAAATTTGAAAAAGTCTGATTGTCCTAGTTTGTTATGTTGTATTTTATCAAGCTTTTAAAGTTCTCATGAGATGTGTTTATTCTCTCCTACCTATCTGTATATCTAGTATATCTCCTACACAGTTGTTGATGACTTTCTCACCCTGTGGCCACATTCTGCTCTATTCCTTTCTTCATCCAGGGATGCTACAGCTGTACAACATTGCCCCTGCAGCCGGGCTGTGTGCAGAATTTTCTGAAAGTCACAAAAAAGGCCATACGCATCATCCATGTAAAATAAATATTAAGCATGACATTTCCCATTCTCTGGAGGTTACATTTTCAAGTTCAAATTATACAGTCCTGTGCATTATTGTTACATTCACAGTAACAGGTTTGCACCTTGACAAAGTTATTTTTAAAGGACCCTGGATAAACAGATTGCTCTGTCTTTCTGGAATGAAAAAAAAAATTTTAAAGCGTTTATGTGAGTAGTAAAAAAATTTCAATGTGGCATATGCACATTGTTTAGTCTGAATCTACATAAAAAAGTGTTAAAGAAAACAAAACAGAAGAAACCTAAAACAGAAATATACTGTAATAGTAAAAAATTGTGAGCCAACAGAATGTTTATTGCAGAAGGGACAGGTGAAAGTCGATAAAAGAAACTTACCTACCTGCAATCTTTTCTGTAATGTACACTATTCTGTGCATGCATGGCTTGGTGTATGATGCTGGCATATCCAACTTCTGGGAATGAATGAACTCCTGCATTTACTGAAGTTACAT
This sequence comes from Pyxicephalus adspersus, assembly GCF_032062135.1. NCBI lineage: Eukaryota > Metazoa > Chordata > Amphibia > Anura > Pyxicephalidae > Pyxicephalus > Pyxicephalus adspersus. The sequence goes on from NC_092858.1 coordinate 30,901,342, forward strand.
CATTCCAGCCTAGCCAATTCGCATAGCTGAAACCCTAAACCAAAGGATATTGCCTGTGAAACACTTGGACTCTTGCATATTTATTGTGACCAAATCAAAATTTTACAGTTTTTACCAGAACAAAAAGTGATGTTATTTATCTAATAGAGACAAATATTCTTGAGACAATAGTCTAAAGTTTTGTACACATGTCCAATGATTATCTCCCAATACGAACTGACATTCCATCATCTCACTGGACATAATTTGACAGCACGCAAAATGGTGAAATGTAAAATATAACAAGTCATGACTAAACAGGGCCTCCCTGGCACTTAAAAACAAGAAGTTCCAGAACAAAAGTGTTTTATGAATACCCCCAAAGAGTTCTAAAGCCCATTGGACTGTCCCAGGACATAACCAAAATCATGGTGTTCTGGTGCTGAGTGGGGATCAAATCCTGCAATAGAAAGCACTGGGGAACACATTTTTTGTTGAGTTAGATCCTACACTTGTTTTTACTAATTTTTGGGTGGTGAATCCAGAAATGACCCCAGTTTTTTGTTATTACATCTGGTTTTTATGATACAGGGTACCCTCAATTTTGTCAAAAAACATACAAATTTTACATACAATGAAAAAATAATGAAATAATAACTTGAATGTACTGTTTATTTAAATTTATTTTATTTTAGTGTAACTAAACTTAAAAATTTAGTGTAGTAATGATGGAGAAGAGGACGCCTATACCCTTTTCCTGCCTATGGTCATTGTACATATGGGGGTAATATTTCTAATCACTGACAGCTGGGGCATATTCTTAGTTTAAAAGACAATCCTTTTTTTTTTCTTACCTTGATCACTAGAAACCAGGGAATTTTACTTTTCACTGACCACCAGTTTTAGGGCATTCTTCCTAACAGTGACCAGCAATGTTGATGGTTATTATGTCTTTGTGGCTAGAGATTGTTTTAAGAATTGTTTAGTTTAGTAAATAGCAAATATATTGGTTTGGTTTAAAATAAATAATACATTCTGAGTTGACCATTGTCACCATTGTTTTTTTGTCCTGTTCTTTTAAAAAAATGTTCAGCCAAACAAAGTAAAGACTTGTTATCTCACACCGTTGAAGACTTGGGTAGACAGTGGGGTTACTAAAAGAGTTCAGATTGTTCACTTAGCAAAGTGAATTATCACTCTGTAAGGAATATTTTACTTAGCTTGGTGGAGCACCGCTGATTTAAGATATATAATTATATGTAAGCTTTATTAGATAATAGAATTTGTTGAAATTTAGTGTGACATACATAAATAAATGGTCCTATTTTTTATTGTGGTGTTTGTATATAAAACTAAATTGATGTGGCTATATTTAATATTGTGATACAACAAGAAAAACTGCTGAGGGTGCTTGGATAGAAGGGAATTGGCTGGCTTCTGGAACTGTAAACATATAAGAGTAAACAAAGAAAAACGAAAAAAGGAAAACAACTTCCCTTTGCGACTCAGAACTTTCATCTGCTGCCAACAGGAGATCTCATCTTCTGGCCTTTTCTTTGCCATTGTTTGGACTACGATGGTTTCTAATGAGCCGTGTGCCCCACTTATGAATATGCAATTTACTTCGAGGAGGTCCCAGAGGGGTGCTGCAATGGTCAACATCAACAACAGGTAATTTGGTTGTCCTATAGTTCCAACATCGGCCGAAATGTTATACGAAACTGTATGTACAATATGTACTGCAACGTTACTCTGAATACACTTCAACTGTGCTTTAAGACACATTGGACTTGTTTTATTAAAGCTCTCCAAGACTGGAGAGAATAGACTATCAAGAGAGAACCTGGCTGGTACAACAAACCCAGTACGGATTTCTTAAACATCATTTGATGTTATCTGGCAAATGTTTTCACTCCTGAGCTAGAACCATTCCAGGTTTGCCTAGATTCTCCTACGATGTTCTTCCCTTTTCAGTCTTAAAGAGCTTTAATAAATTAGCCAATTGACATTTAGGTCAAAGTGACAGTGTCTCCACCTTCCATAGTCCACCCCCAGCAAATTACTACCCAAACAAGGTCCCTCATTTCCTCCATTATACAAAAGTCTAATATAGTTAGGCTTTAGTTGGGTGATGTCAAATATTTCCTGTGTGGAAGATCAGTATCCTTTGCAGCGGGGGTCCACAATTCCAGTCTTTGACAGCCACATACAGGCTAGGTTTTGGTATAAACATCTCCTGGTTCTTTGAAAACCATTCTTACTTACTCTTATGAAAATTCTAAAAATCTGGATTTCAGGCCTCAAGTTGCTGGGAGGAAAAGAGAGTAGGCTAGGTTGTGTTTTTTTTAAGGGATGTCATTTTTTATGCTTGACCCTTAACAGGTCAAGTACATAAAGTTTTCAAGCTGTTGTTCCCCCTTTACTGTGGTCCTAGAGGAGCAAAGGGCCCCAGGAAAGGAGGAAGGGGGAGAAAGTGCAATTTCTGCATCCTGTGGAAATTGTTTTGTTGGTGGCACTATATACATTATTATTATTATTATCAATAATACTCAAAGTTTTTAGTTTCCCTGACCACTTCTACAATAAAACCTATATCCCAGGGACACTTTCAAAAAATAATAAGATCTTCAGTCCACTGTAAGTAAAAGAAACAATATAATCCACCCTTCATTGAATGTACTCCACTACCTGTTCAAATGTAAATAATGGCCAGCCAGTATTCCTGCTCATGTGATATAGAATTGGGATGGTATGTGTGTGTGGGAGCTTTAAAATGGAACAAAATAAAATGACATCCATGTAAAAAGTGTGAACAGGTAGGTAAGTATGATTGATTGCAGAAAGGACATCATCTGTAACCTCCATCCCTTTCCTAATATTACATATTTTTTTACACATGCAAAAACAAATAATAAATGTTCTGACTTTTTTGTACCTGAACAAATTTGATGAAACGTTTTTTTATTGCATCCAGTGTTCAAATTATTATCACTTGAATTGTATAGATTTAATTGAACTGCAGATTATTTTTCTGTGCCGTAAAGCTTTTCTTTTTCTACTAAAAACTAAATCATATAAAAGATAATCATTAAGTTTCTATACTAGACCTAAAATGTGTTAACATTCACTTTAAAAAGTAGTAAATATCATTAAAATCAATTAAAAATTTCAGATCACTTCAGGTTTGATTAAACTAATGGGCTGCCTATATTATGTGCTTTCTTGAACAAGCTTAAATTGAAAATTAGTCATGAAAACATTAATTACAAAATCCTAAATGTATTATTGCTGTGCTCTGACATTGCTGCCCTTTTATAGCCATCTGCAATCGAAATTGACATGAGTGTACTCACAAAATACTCCTGATTTGGAAACATTGTGAATACCCAAGTATACCAACATAGTGCATGTCTATAGGTTTGATGTTAATGCAAATTACAGCCAGCAGACCTCTAGACATTTTGTTTTTGGATGAATACTGTTTGTATTATGCTGAGATATGGTATTTAGATATCATATATTACAATTCCATAATTTGTGAGATAACAAAAACTATTTTATCAATCAAGGGTTTTCATTTATTGTTGAAGTTTTCCATTTTTCATTTCAATGAGCAAAATAAAGGTTCATTTTTCTCAGTACTGAGAAGGCCTACACCTCATTTATGGCAACCATTTGGTACATCTGACAAAGTACAAGCATGGCAGCTGCCAAAGACTCTGACTAATCAGTATTTCTGAGGAGTCCCTGGCATGGAGATGCACAATTTTAGCATGTTCTTGTCATCTAAATCCTGCCGTTCCTATATTTTAAAAGAATTATTTACATTTATTAAAAGAAAATAAGTGGACAGTTTCTTTAAGCCTCTCATTCAGAAGTGGTGCGGCTTTGAATTTCTACATATCCCGTGGATGAAGGTGAATGGTCATTTGGATTTTATTCTTTGTAAGCTGCAGTTACTTTATCTCAACAGGGCAGCCAACAATGTCTCCAAGAGAAGACAATTAGACCATTCAAAACACCCACATTTATTTTTTAAATATACATAATAAAGACGTGTTCTCAGGGAAAACAATATGAATTTAGCTTGGCGTGCTTTCCAATGCGCAGTTCACTCTGTTCTTGCCTTTGAAATAAATTATATCTGATTTTAACAGCTTTTGTCCCATCTGGAAAAAAATCTGCTCTGCATGTCTTATGGCAAAGATCAGAAAATATGATATTTTTCTTCCCTGTTGTCATTTCCAGACTTATAAGCACAAAATTATTCTGATAAGTGATTAATACACAAGAGAAAACCTTCATTTTCTTGTATATCTTACTGCTCTGGTGGGGTAGGGCTAAGAATGTGCTGTTCAAATTGCTTTACTTCCTAATAAAAGTGATAAAACATTTTAGTAAAAATAAATATGAATCAGTCATCTGTAATGTTATTGAGGGTCCATGAAGAGTAGAAAAATATTCTGATGAGCTAGAACTGGGATTAATCAATTGTGCAACCTCTATTTAACCTTTAGGTAACATTATTACTGACATTCCACATTATACAGTAAAAATATAATTTTTGAAAAAATCCCAGAATTTCTATTCATGTCACTTTGCTTAGATGCTAAAATATTATACTCAGTCCACTGCAATCAGTGGAAACCATTTTCTAAATCTCCTCCACTAAAATGATAAGGCTGCTTACAGACTTACAAATCACTTAGCATATAGGCACTTAATTAAAATATATGTAATTGTAGGTCCTCTTTAAAAAAAATTATGTAGTATATGCTAATATTATTGGCTTTTACTGTGGTGTATACAGATAAGGTATATGGATACCTAAATGTTTTCCAGATTTAAAGTATAGAAGGAATAAAACAGTTGTCAGTTTAATTTTTAGCTGTTTCATTAGGAAGATTTCCCTTCATTTCCTGTCCTGGAGTTGAAACGGGCAGAGAATATCTCTACAAAATGAGGGCAATTACCCTTTTAGACAGCTATTACAAGAATAGGTACCCTGTTTGGTTAATTTCCTCCACATCTTGTCCTTTGGTTATGCCACCACCTTCTATTTTTCAAATTAAATTTTTGGAATCCAAAATTGGGCCAAACAAAGCTGGAACCAAACTAAGGTGAATTTAAACAACAGTAGTCACGTGTATGTTACCCTTTAACAATATAATGCTTCATTATTTTTTATAACCTAAATGGAGGTGTTTTTAATAATATTCTATGAATATTTAAAAAATGGTTTGATAGATTAAAGGGTATAAAAAAACAAACAAAGAATTTGTGAGAGATGAGACGTTTTGCTGAAATTTGATTCATTATTTTGTCAGATTGAATATTTGATCTGGAATGCCACCAGTTTGAATTCAAGTGCTTTAAAAATAATTAAAAATAAACAATTTCTTTAAGGCTCCAATTGATAGGAAGGCAGAGGTGGAGTGAGGAGGAATGTGCATTTGGGGCCCCCATTTCATATATTCAGGGTAAGGGATAGAAATAGAAAGGTTTAGGAATATTTTTAGAGGACTTACTAAAGTTCACCTTTAAATGAAGCCATTTATTCAGAGACCACTTTAGAATTAATAAATATTTCATACATATTGCATTGTTGTTCTTTGTGTAACACAGGTAGGCCTATTTTGATTTAAGTTGTTTGAACTTTTGTAAATAAATGATGTTGAGCTTTTAAATATTCGTATACCTTTGGTGTTTTCTTTATACCTAGTCCAAAAAAATGCCTGATTTTGGTAAGAATGTTCTACTATTTATTCCTAATGTGAGTTGGGATTGAACTCTTAATGTCTCAAAATTAATATAAATTTGGCAGAAAGAGAACTGATGCAGAAAAAAAAGCTAATCTTATTAGTTAAAATTGTCAATGCAGGACAGGATATTTAAAAATATTTACATAAGGCACCCTTAGGTGAAGACCCGGATGAAGTTGAAAAATGGCATTTTTTGGTCACTCTGTAACAGGACATCTTTTAGCCAGAGCCCTTCTCTTTATATTATTGAAAGCTTAACACCAACAGCAGTGTTTTATTATCATTCTTATTTTGTAGACCCCTTGAATCACTTAAGTATAACCTTTACACTAAGATAACATCATCAGCAGTATTTTTATGGGTTATTTGGTAGCAAGGCCCCCTAGTCCCTTAGACCCTTAGTCCTTGTTACTAGTCTGTGTTACATAGTCTGTGCAAGTCATAAATTAGCATTTAGGTATAATTTTAGTAATAAAGCCCTTTCAGCAGTGGCAGTTTTGTGTATTTTGTGTATTATTTGGCACTTAATGAAAATTAATCAGAAACAAATCTTAAAATGTGACACTTCATCCATCTCCAAAAACCTGGCTGGTTCCATGTCCGAACAAGGGGGAAGTTTACAAAGGACCACACATGTTTTTTTAGAAATAAAAAAATAAAATAAAAATTTAGAAAAAAACATTTTATA
>NC_092858.1:30908205-30981296 GCF_032062135.1 Pyxicephalus adspersus
AACTCTCGAATCGTCCTTCCATCCAACAACCAATTACCAACAATTAGCTTTCAGCTGAACTTGTGTGCTCCACTAACCACTGTATTCTACTAACTTTTTTATTGAACAAATAAAAAAATAGTGAAACCTATTATTGGAAAATTTCTGTTCTAAACCTTTGAGCAGCAATTTTAATTCTATTACATGGAGAAACTCTGAGCTTGTTTTAGAAAAAAAATCAGTTTTATTCAAGGGTGTCAGTAGTTTACCAAAAGTTTTTTTTAAAAAATACCTTGGTAAAAGATGAATGAATCTGCATTGATTCCTACTTTAGGATACTTTACAGTAAGTAAGTAGTAAGTAAGCTTGGCAGGAGCATTCCTTTTTTTCTCTACTTAGGTCAAGACAGGAATTGTTTTTTCTAATAGAATAAATGTGATTAATTTGTTTTTCCACCTAGAAAACCTAATGGCACTGTTTTGTAGTAAGGTGCCAGTTGTCAGGGCTCCTCTTGCCCAAAAGCTCTGCCTGGGACTAATTCTTTTTTGGTTGAAAGGAAATTAGTCTAACACTGTAGGCACATTGTTTTGTTTGCGGGATTGTTCAATTCGCTGATACAAATTATGAAAAGGCTATTATTGAGCCTTTCAACATAGCAATAAATGCCTAGTTTGTTCACAATATGTAAATGGTTTGCTTCAGCTGCTGCAATGATCCTATTGATAAAATAATGACTATACTTCTGTTCCTTTTATTTTGTTTATATGGACAAAAGTAGATAAATGTTCCAACATTATCCACCCTATATGGAACCTAATATTCTGCTCTTACCATCATCTGTCCATTACTACCATCATCTATTTAGGGCTTGAGATTTTAAACCACTCCTTTCATTTGCAATATGCCAATTTAAATAAAACCCAATAAATGAGAAGATGTATTCCAGAGCTGGAGATTGCTATTAGCCAATATACAGAGGCAGTGTAAGTGCCATCACTGTGTATAATGGCTGGATCTAAGCCATTTCTGTGATTTAAATATGGCAGATTACTTGTGCCTTTAGAGAAAGTATTGAAGTACCTTGAAATGATTCAAGCCATTAGATCCCAATGACAGTGAACGTCATTGACAGTGAACTTTAACAGGCAGCAACACCATGCTCCTCACTTCATCAAAGAAGAAATTGTCATGCTAACAACCATTTATACAGACCGAGATTACAATTGTTGAATTTATATACAGAAAATGTTTAGATACATATTTATTAAAGTTATTCATACAAAGAGACTGTGAAAGACGCTGACAAACCACATTTACAACTAGTTTGATCCATTTCCAAAATCAGTGTGTGGTATGTATACTTGAAAATGTATTACTATAATTTTGCTTATCCGACTTAACTTTATGGCAGCATATCAAGGGGAGTCTCTGCCCTTACTCTTAACCCATAGAACCCGGATCCCATGAATTCTGAGGTTTACTCAGGCTATGCATTCCACAACTCATCAAACTGGGAGAAATCCTATGCTTCCATAGAGTTTAAGTACACTACTTGCTGAGGGAACCTTTAAAACAAAATTACCAGTAGATAAAGAAACTGTGACAGGAAACTGACTGAAAGAGCGACATACTCTTGCTTGAGTGTGTTGTCACTTTATGGAGCTATGCCCTAACCTTAAAAGCCAGTTGTATAGCCAGCAAGATCCATGCAGTATTCAGTAATGATGCTTGCCTACCTCTGTTCTTAGTAAAGAGGTGATTTGATTCTCTAAATTAAGATGTAGCTTTTATGTACATTTGTAATGCTTTGCTGATATTGAGTAGATGAACCTGATTCTCTTTCTTGTGGTAAGAACAATTTCTAGGTGCTTGTAGAATGCTACAGCCACTTGTAGGGGAAATATTAGTATTGGAACAAAAACTACCCAATCTGGATAAAAGGTGAGGGTGAACAGCATTAGCAAGGCTGCCTCATGAAATAATCCCATTATTAGGCTGGACTAAAGTTATCAAATCTGGAGTCAGGTAAAATAGGATAAATCAGGATAAATCTTACCTGGGAAATCTTGCCTTTCTCTTAGGTATAATATTCAGCATTTCTTTGGAAGAACAACTGAGGAACAAATCATACAAGAGAAGTTGGTGATGGCTAAAACTGCAAGGACCTGAGCTGATAATCAGCACAATGTCTGGACTGATCAGTTAGAAGTTCAGAATGTTGTGGAACTTAGGGTTGGGACAGAATAAGTCAAAACTTCTTCCAAACCAATAAAAACAGAAAGTGCATGGCTTTTAACCTTGTTTCTGGTGTAATAGTAAAAGACTGGGCATACAGTACTAGGACCAAAGGGAAAAAGGCAGCAAGAAGCATTGCGACTACCATTTTTTGTGGAAGCCATTAAAAGTTCATTACAAACATGTAAAATGTCATAGAAAAAAATGTACTGCAGGGGATTCTAGTGTAAAGAACTTAAACAGACCAGTGTGAGCAATGATAGGGGAGATAAGCCACAGTATTGGTATTAACCCTGAAAGTGGGATGGCTCACTAGAATCACACAAATATCCAAATATATTGATGGGTTCATGTTCATCTAGAGAAGAGGTCAGCAAACTCAGGCCTTTAGGCCAGATACGGCCTAGCCGGTAGTTTAATCTGGCCTAACGCCCCCTGGCAGATGCAGCCTAATCCCGGCTGGCAACCCGCGTCGGAGCCGGAACAAACTACCAGAGCCACATGCGGCTCTTGAGCCTCCATGTTGTGGCTCTCTTCCCTATTTACCATGGCCGGCGTTAACACTTCCACCGCCGGGCTAAATAGGCTAGTGTTTCCTGCCTACCCCTGACGTGGCCTAGTAGCCAAAAAAATTTGCTGACCACTGATCTAGAGGAATGGTTGTATCTATGCAGGCTGTATCTGAATGAAGATTGCCTTAGGTAACTTTCATATGTGATACTAACCTACTGAAACTTACCTAGGTGGGCCAGGGACAGTAAGGCTGAAGAGGAAAGGGCTAGATAATATTTGATGTCCACCAGCCACGAAAATAGCTGGGTTCTATCTGACTTTCTGCAGAGCATAATGATGATGTGACACTAGGAGCTTACATTCAAATTTTAGTTGAATTTGTTCCTACTCTGTGTGCAGTGTGCAGTTATTTTAATATTATAGTTTTCCTTACCATGTTTCCCTGTTGCCAACTTTGTAACAAAATTAGATTCTCCTTGGTGTCTGGTGCTAAAAAACATTCTTCTTCAAAAGAATACATAAAATACCTTTAAAGGGCATCTCTAATTTTGTGAAGAAAAACACAACCCTTTCCTGAAATATATACATTGCTAAGGTTTCTGCAAATCTCATTTTCTATTTGCTGCTTACTGGCACATGGATGGATCCTGGGTGAAAAGTGCTCATGATCAGTAGTAATGCTAAAATAGAATTTATTTAAGGAAAAGAAATTGGCCAATTCCATCAGCAGAAAATTATATTTTTTATTTTTGTCCATTTCTAAATGCTAGCAGTGTACAAAATGCCAAAATAAAAAGGTAGGGTACTGAGTCTGAAATGCCCTTCCAACCAGAAGGTCAGAAACTGATTGCTGCCACCATGCAAAATAAAGACAGAACAAACAGAAAAAGAAATAGTAAAATCAGGACAGATATAAAGATAAACGCAAGTATACTTTAACAAGTTAGGAGATGAATAAATTATATGCCACAGATCCAAGGTCCCATGAGAAGCATAAGAATGTGTGAAGCTTAGTAGCTGTCTTGCCAAATATTTCACTTTAGTGTATAGACATTTTCCTGCTATAAATGAACAATGTCTGAAAATATTTCAATGTTCCCATTGTTACGTGTAGTATTTGCTGAGTGTGCGGACAATTTTTGGAATGCAATGTATGTATATGTACATTCCTCTGGATGGTGTGAAACCTTAAGTTCTGGGATTTTTCAAGTCAAGTGCTGGACAATGCCATCACCTGTAAACACAGTCGGGTGAAAGAAAAATGAGGCAGACCCGCACAGTATACTACACAGATGGTAGACAGCTTTTAGTTGGCTATATATTCCTACTAAATGATCATCAGAACCATATAACCATATATAAATCATGGGCTTCTATTGCAATAATTTTCTCCTTATCCACTTGAAATATAATAATTATGTGCACTATCAAAGGTTATTTAAACCAGCCAAAAACTGTGAATAATATATTCTGTATGTATGTGGAAGTGCCAGGGATCTTATCAGAAAAAGATTTTTTTGTTACGCCTAGGTAATTTCCTGTTTTCTACGATATTGGAAGGTTACATTTTTGCTGTATTTGGTAGAGAAATGAAAGGTCTTGAATTGCCCTGGGCAAGTTGGTCTCCCTAAGATGTTTCCTGTGCTGGTAGAGATGTAGGATATCATTTCGAGGCAAACCCTGGTATTGACTCATATATTGGTATGTATGTCATGGCATTGGTACCCCTTTGGATTACAGCAAAGAATCATAATTTGCATATATCTTTAAGTAAATCAGCAGAGCAAAGAAAAGAGTTCACTTTAAAAAAGAGCTCCCAATATGAAGTTATTTTCCTTATTTGTCTTGTTATGTTGAGTTAGGCTAGCTTTACACTACCCATATTTTTGGTCAGTTAAATGTATTTGCAATCATTTTTATGATTGATTTGTGGGATGAAAGTGGACTGACCAGGCAAAGCAGAATTTTTTTGTTTTTTTGCTGTTGCCATTTGGTTAGCCATTATATTAAAACCTAAACTACTTTTGCTTGCTATTTCATTCAAATCACATGATAAAAACAGTGAAAATGACAATTTATATCAGGCAAGTGGATGGTACATAAAATACTTGTGATTTATTGCAAAGATTTGTTTGAATAGATCATAATTATATAATACAATTACTATCAAAAGAAAATCACATAGTGTATGCCTATAATTAGTGACATGTTTCTCTAAGCCTGGATGTATCTAGTATTTATTTGGGCTTCCAGCACTAAAAAGAGGAGCAGCAAAGAAAAAGTATCTATATATTGCAGGGTATATGGTAGGTTACCCTAAATATATATGTATCTTGTACACTTTATTGATAGGTTAAGGACTGTTCCTCCCAAATTTCTAAATTGGTTAAGATTATGCCCCACAAATCATCAAAAGTTTTTGGTTTTAACAAGGTCAAAACAGGGTAATAATACATTAATATACACTTTTAACAATACAAAATTTTCTTAAAAATTATTCATAAAACAAATAAAAACATAGGTATGGTCCAATGGTCAGTCTGTGATTATTACAGATTGGCTTATGATAGTTCAACGCGTTTCTCGGACCACAGTCCGCTTCATCAAGAACACATTAGCCTAAAAATTACAAAAATTATTTGTGGTATGCAGTACATAATCATCTATTAGCAACATTTATACATATAGGTTACCTACTTCTGTCTCTAAAATCACTTCCTCACTTGGATATATGGACCAAAGGATCGATCCCTTGTATGATGTATAAAAACAAGCTAGTACAGACGACAGGCTAGGATGATATCTTGTACACTTAGTTAGGAAACCTTTGTTGGATATTAAAGATTTGTATAGGAAGTTGTTTTTGTACACATGTACTATATTATCCCTCCCACTTGAAATATCTCCTTGTAGCTTCTTCCTTCTGCCTCTCATTTCAACCACTGATAAAAAAAATGATGGACAAGAGTTTGCTGAGACAGGACGTGCATGTCCCAACCCTGTCTAAAGTCTACAAAATGTCATTAGATGTACAAAAGCCCATACATGATTACTTCAATATAGTAAAGCATTAGTAAGGACAGCATTTGTTTAATAGCCTAATTTTCATACATAATGAATGCTACATAATTCCTAGGAGCATTTTATATGAAGAATTTGGCAAACAATGACTGTTTGCTGAGGCATGCTGGCAGGATGTTGCATATGCAGCTAATCCATGTACACACCCAGCTCTTCTTTAGAATTTCTGGCACCCAGGTTATTTGCTGCCTTTTTTGCTGAGATTTTTCCACAGCAAAGTGACCAGATCACTCCTTTCACTTGTTGTCCTGGCCCAGAAAAGATGGCTCACATTCTAGCTTTTTTTAATTTGTTTTTTTTTTTTATTTGAAAAGAATCTAACCCACAAATGTCTTGTTTGGTGTTATATATTTTGTTCATAATAAAACTTCTTTGAATTCTCTAAGCGATTTCACACAGTAGTAATAATATGAGAGCAATCTTGGGAACTTTCATGGAAATAACTTCTGCAGTCATGTAGTTGGATACAGATGGACTGAAACAGCAAAGAAAGTCAAAGCACAGCTATCCAGCCATATTTTCCAAAATAATAGCAATAGGAAAAACATTTCCTGGAATAACACTGTCTTGGAGAGTAGAGGTAGCACCTTTTGATTAGCCACTGGACACTTTTAGTATCACCAACCTAGAGAGTTGGCTTTCAGGCAGATCCTGCTAGTTTCATCTTCAGGTTCCACCGCTGGCCACCGGAGGGAAAACCACATTGCAAATTGTTCTGGGCCACTAGTGTCTTTATCTGTTATACAAACATAAGTTTATTACTTTACTTCTCTGAATTAATTATAATTATTGCAGTAGGCCTATGCACCTTTTATGTTTTTTATCTGTATGATTTTAAAAGGTTATCCTTGTCCTTGAAAGCTGAAGGACCCACCACTGAGAACATAAAATCATTGAACCCTTGTATATATTAGGTCATTGGACTGTGTGCCAGATTTGTTTGGGTTTATTAATGGAGATTTATCTCCTAGTGGCTCTTCTCCAGCACAGACAAATCCTTGGTAGCTTTTTCCATCATCACTGCTATCTTCTCCAATATTTCCTCCGGACTGGTTTGATCAGAGATTGACCATTGGGTAAGGAATGATGATATAACTCCTATGTATACATGATTGAGTTATATTATGGGCCACTGTTATACCACTGGGCTATAATTTCAGCAAGTTACATATGCTGAGATTAAACAAAACAACATGTACTAAACTAGAAAATAAAGCGTTTGAAGTATTTTGTTGTTTTCTTTACAAAGTAATGTCTACAAAAAACTTGCAACTTGTAGAACTTGAACTTGCAAATGGCCATTCGTTTGAGATTTTTAAATGTATTTAAATGTATTTACAATATGAAAATAGGCGTGTCTGCCCAAAATTCATCAATTCATATGTAGTTATTTTGAATTGTTGTTGTAATGGTAACATTTATACATTTTATGTGGCTTTCACATTTCACATGCTTGTTCTTCCATGTTTTACTAATTATAGATATTTGTATATTAGTCCCTAGGGCCAAGATCTACACATTATTTTAGCATTTCAGTTATTTTAGGACGTTCATTTAGGTCTGTTTTACTAAGAGTCTGAAAATTACTGTTTATATGAAAATCTTGGTTTATTTGTTGCCCTCAAAGACTGGAGCTGAGCAGCTCTGCTCTGGTGGAAGTAAAGATTAGCTACTTCAATAAATCTCTGCATAAAACCTCACCCCAGGGAAAAAAAAATACCCTAGCAGTGAGGCAAGGATGAAATACTCATTTAGGTCTAAGACTAACAAAGCAAGCAATTTTACTTACCTTATTCTCTCACTTGAGCAGGCTCCTATGATGTAAAACCAATCCTCCATGACCTGCTCTGAAGACTGTTTCAGGTATATTTGCACAACCCATAACTGGCATTAGTTACTAACATCATCCCCTCTAAAGTATAATCTGTAGCCTTGTGTTGTCAAGGACCTTCCAACAGTTTGTAGGGGTTGTATGCAACAGGAGCGTATTGACAATCTGAGGAGCAAGGTTTATCAATGAACCAACTAAATGACTATTTAATCCTTGTAAAGCAGCATGATAAGGAGGCCAAATTTCTAAAAGAGTTAATAAATGTCACACAATAAATTGTGTACCTATCGCTTCTCTTATCCAGAAAATTTTTACTGCAAAGAATGTATGTATGTAAAAGGCAAGTATGGCTACCGTCATATACATATACTATAATTCATTAACCATGCAATACAATAAAAAAAAAAAGTAACAGAAAATCAATTTCTAAAAAAAAAGACATAAAAATTGGGTTTTCCTTGCTGACTGTCCTGATTATCATAAATAAAAGGAATCATATGAGTCTTGGCCTACAAGGAAATAAGCACTGTGATGCTCATGGTCATATAAAGTAGATGTGCATTTGGGCTAATCTACTTTTACAGGTACAGCCGATCCATTAAGATAGTAATGATCCTATAGAGCAGTGTTTCTCAACTAGGTTTTCCCCAGAGTTTGCTAGGGGTTCTTTTTGGCTATCTGTAAGGGTGACATTCTTTCTACTGGTCAGCAATGTAGAATGTACTGTGTTACTAATGTACTGTGAGTTGTAAATATAGCTGGGGTTCCCTGAAGACCTGCAAGTTATTTCAAGGATATTTCTTTTTTTTATTATTTTTCATTTTTATTATTTTTTATGTTATTTCCCTCATGTTCTAAAGAAATAATTATTTGTTGTTGTCCACTCTAAATGTATTTCAGAAAATACCAAAGTTCTGTTTGGACTCATAATATTTATTGAGGTTTTAATGTGGAAGTAGAAAGTTTAAAGATACATTTTTTTCATTCCATAGGTCTATATCTAACTCAATATCTTGAGCTGATAATTCAGGTGCAGAAACTAATAGAGAACCCTTGAGATATAAAAGCTCCAACAGTGTTTGCTTTATTGAACTCAGAATGCAAGCCCGTTGGTATATGTTTTATTGTGATATACATTGCTTTAAATTTTATTTTACATGTTTTCTTTTTTGCTACAGCTGTGCAATAATTCAACATGCCCAATTTGTGCAACCTGATGAATCCTAATGTTATTGGTGTGAATGACCCCCTTGCAGCATAGTGGGTGTGTAATTCTATCAATTATTTTACCAAAGCCAAAATCCTTTCAACAATAAAATTTTTGACACAAATTTTTTTTAAGTAAATAACAAATACAGATTTGAAATAATTATTTCAACACACTTGCAAAAAACATGAAAAGGAGAAGTGAAAATTAAATTCTTTTTTTAGAAAATACTGCACGAATGCAAACTGTGAAATAATAAACGGCAGCGTTTTTTATCTGTCAAGAACCTAATAGCACTGGATTGTAAAGCAGACACCCACATTGTTGTAGAGTGGACCAGGAGTGATTATTGTGTGCAGGGAAATTCCTGTACTTCGTGTTCTCATTTATTCTACTCAACCATTTGGAGCAGTACACAAGCTGAAATATAAATCTTCCAATGCTTAGTAATTTATTGTCCCGTGTAATTTAGATATAAGAATGTTTTTTAATGTTTCTTGATGTTTTTTGATAAATCTAAAAAAGGAGAATTTTGAATATAATTCCATTATATTCTTATTGAATTTAGCTAAAAATCATTTTAGATATTTACATTTTTACATGCTTCTGGAATTGTGACTCCTGGGGGGTTGAGCCTGGTGTTTCTCAGCATAGCCTTGTTGGGAAGGACACAGATCCCCTTATGGATCCAACAGAGAGGGGAGACAATATGGTAGACAGTATGGTTTGGCAAGTAAAACTGGTTGGAGGTTGGCTGTCTGCAGATGCTTTCACTGTTAATCAAAACCTTTTACCTGTTCATACCTCCCCTGCTGATCTGATCTTTTCCATGCAGCGCTTTTAGGTGGCTAATTGCAAGGTCTGAGATTGGTAACAAGTAAGTGGCATTTAGGATACTTATAGGCAAACCAGGGACCCTACAACAGGCTATAGGGTGGATTTTTTTTTCCAACTGTCCCAGGTTTGCTCAAAACATTTGATAATTGTATTTAGCATACAGATTTTTACGTTTGTGCAACAATGGCCATTTGTTTAAGGAAAATAATACCTTCTAAAAAACTGATGAAATAAAATCAGCAACCACACTCTGTTAAAGCTGATGTTCACAAGAAATGCCTAGTTAATTTATTTGCTATCCACATGAATGATGTCCATTGGGTGTTTAATGACATCAAAGCCAAGGCAATTCCTCTTATATTTATGAGCAAACATAAAGGGTTTGCCTATGCAGGTGATCAATGACAATAATGCCCTTTAGATGGGAAAGGGGGGTCAATGGGAAAGAATAGCCAATTACAGTGATGATCTGGGAGGTAAATGCTCAATTACTTTTGGGGCTAGGTGGAAAGAATGCCCAGTAACATTGGTAGCCAGTGAAAATAATGCTCTCATACAATGGTGGTTGTGGGGAGATCATACCCAGTTACATTGTGGGCCAGTAGGTGTTCCACCCTTACAGACGCATAAAAAGTAATTGATGCCAATTATTACCTGAAGAAGGAAGAAAGTTTGTACACTTATACATAGTGAGTTTTCTCTAGGTAACAGAAAAAAATACAGTCGCTGTTCTAAACCTTCACCCCCTAAAAAATACATAAAATGGCCAATGGGCCTGGTTTAATAAATAACTCCAAGACTGGAGAGGATACACTTTAATAAGTGAATCTGGGTGATCCAGCAAACCTGAAATGAATTTGCTAGCAAATGTTTGAATCATGGATCAGGATCAATAAATAAGGCCCAATGTTTCTAAGGCATTTGTCGTAGTGACTCCCATGAATCCAGAATAAACTACCAGAGTTTTTTTGCCAAGGCATCCTAATATGTTTGAATAAACTGGACACTAGTCTAGGAACTATAAGATATCATTGATAGTATTGTCACAGAACAAGGACGTGCATCCTCCTAATACTTAGATTGAAAGTTAAACCTAAAATCCAGCCCTACCTTCAATCTTTCACATTTGTATCAGCTCCTCTACTATACTGTAATTGTTTATTCTGATTTTACTGCATACAGTCAGCTTCTCATAGTGTGCTTTAGAAGCATCAGTATACAAACTCTCCTTAATTAGACCGTTGTTACATGCAATTAAAGCCTGCATTCCTGCTATGTAGAAACAATCTTCCTTCCCTACTCTGGGTCATTGGTTCGCCAGGGTGAACAACAATAAAAATATGGAGGAAATGAAAGCCTCTTGGGACCATCATTTGGAAGGCTTTGGACTCACCTGTATTTACTTAATTCTATTTAGCTCCTTAACAGACTATCAGGAACCCCGACAAATGATCCCCAATCTCCTTCTGATTTTGAATTCAGATAGATGTCAATGATAGGGCTATATCTCTTCCCAGACCATCTTTTTTTTTCTCCTCTCTCTTTCTTTCTTTCTTTCTTTCTTTCTTTCTTTCTTTCTTTCTTTCTTTCTTTCTCTCTATGCTTCTCCCTCTCTCCATCTATGCATCCAGGTTGCTATTTCATTTTACCTATAAGATATTTTGATTTATAAAACCTTTTTTGGAACTTTAATTTTATGTCCTATATTTTTAAGTTGATATGTCTACTCTACATTGCATTTTTGTCATTTTGATTGCAAATACAAATACAATTATAAAAAAAGAAGCTGCAGCAAGTCAGATAGAGTCCGCCTTGATACTTGGCTGATGGACATCCAACATTATCTTACTATCTCTTATCCCTTTCAATTCATGCAATCATGGAGGCTTAGGATCACATATGGGAAGCACCACAGCATCCTGTTTTTGGAACAACATCCCATTGACCCTCCACGAGCCATATTGATGTCATTGGGTAATGATGGTATTAGGTATAAAGTAAGATAAGTAAGCTGAAAGTTTTCTTTAAAAATGTCATCACCTTGCTGATCAGGGGAAAGGAAGGAACCCAGGAGGGTAAAATATTAGCAAATTGAGCTTCGGCTTTTAGTAACATTCTTCCACACTGGGACCTGTGACTGAGAATACAGATCATAGCCTTCGGGGAGTTAAGTGAAGTGATGTACTTATGAAGGAGTAATCAGATATTTTGCTGTTATACAAAATGTTCCCCATGCAATATTTATTCTTTTCATCTTTGTTGAATTTTAAAGAGGAAAATAAAAAAAGATTTTTTTTACTAAAATAATCCATTTTATATTGTTTCTGTGAGTCAATAGGTCTGGGGTAACAAAAATTCCTTGTTTATATACATAATGAGTGCATATTTCATATTCATCTACTTTCCACCATCTGCTATGTGTTAACACTTAAGGATAAATTCCAGGCAATCTGAATATCAGACTTGTGTAATCACATGTACAGCATTACTGCAAACAGGAGGACTAACACTAGGAGCCAATCAGGTTCTGTTGCAGTGAACATGTGCCAACCGGCAACATGATGATAGAAGGGCAGAGAGATCACATCATCAGTCTACTGAGTCTCCTCCAAAACTGTCTTGATATCAATCTCCTGCACAACACAAGACTAGAAGAGAGAGATACAATACTACAAGCCAACGCAGCATGTGCACATGTGTTCACTATTAACATTGCCGACCTTTAGAGTCTGATTTATTACAGCTGTACTAGACTGAAAAAGATAGACTTTCATGGGTGAAGCTGAGTGATCCAGCAAACATGAAATGGATTTCTAAAAAAAAAAATTGAAAAAATAATGTTTTCATCCCAGGACCAGATCCATTTCAGGTTCACCCATGATAGTCTATCTTCTCTGGTTTTGGAGAGCTTTAATAAACCAGGCCCTTAGTGTTTTCATCAGTGCATCTTCATCAAGAACACAATCCTGACCTGCAGGTTGAAATGGAGCACACAAATGAATCATTATCTTCTATTGTTTTGTCAGCACCATTATGGTCAGGAGTGATAACTGAACCTACTAAAAAATGCTGTATGTGATGAATAAATACCAAAGATGTCATTTGAATTCAGACAGGGAATCGTTTTATGTTTACTTTCTCTATAAGCCAATTATTGTCACTCATATGGTATGGAAAGCCCTCAGCGATTGCTTGTATTTTTTGGTCCTAGATTGTTGCTACTTAAGTTCTTTAATTGAGTTGTTTTAGCCAATAAATGTATAAAGGGTGTGAGAAAAAAAATGAACCTGGAGATATGTTATAAATATATGTTTTATCCAACATTTTAATTATTCATATTCGTACATGGAAACCATTTGATTTAACCAATCATTTTATGCGCATTCATTTTTTATGGTCGGCAAGCTTGGGTCATGGCAAAGGGATCTTTGTTCTATATATACTTGGACTTATAAATGTCCCTATAACTTTTTCCTCTTTCCAAAAGATCGGAGGTGTGTATATAGAATTTACAAAATGTTTTGGCAGTGACACAAATGTGTTTTGTAAACTTTGCTGCTTCAGGATTTTTAGATTTGTTTTTACATTTCTATAGTGTACTGTTATTGGCAAATAAATTATTGGCAAATAGTCAATATTTAAAGTGTTGACCCTTACTCTTCATACCTTCTGCAACTGACAACTGAGATATGGTGGATATGTCCCCAATCCTGACTGACGGTGATCCATTTTTGCCTTGTTAGTGCGTGACTTTGATCACAAATTATGGGCTGCTGTTTGTATGCCCACAGGTTCTCACTGGAGTTAGGAATTTCCTGGCCTGGGGTCCAAAGGTCATTGCTATGACCTCTGAGCCACTTTGGAATTACTTTTGCCCTGTGACATGGTGCTCCATTATTATGGAAAAAACACAAAAGCTCCTGGATTGTTGAGAAAAGTTGCTTGCATGATGTTTTGATACCATTCTTTATTCATGGCAGTGTTCTCGGGGAGAATTTTGAGTGAGCCCACTCTCTTGGCTGAGAAGCACATGGATTGTCTCAGAAAGCTTCACTATTGGCATGACACAGGATTCATGGTAGCGTTCACCTTTTATTCACATCAATCAATATTCCAGATGTCCTAAACTGAGAGAAGGAGGATTCATCAGAGAAAATAATTTTGCACCAGTTTTCTGCTGTCCAGTAAACCTTTCAGAATTTCAGCCTGTCCTTTTTCTTAAGAAGTGGCTTCTTCACTTTCCTTTTTGACACAAGGCTGATTTCCAAAAAACCTTCCCCTCACTGTGTGTGCAGATGAGCTCACATTCACCCTCTGCCAATATTGGGCAAGCCCTGCACTGGTGGCAACAGGATGGTGTAGCTGGCCCTTGGGAGGAGATAGCCCTGCGCCTCTTTTATAGCTATAAATCTGCCCTTAAAAACGTTCACTTGTGCTGATTATATTGCTATACTGAAATGAGATTTGCTGATCATTTTGTTCCATTGCCAAAATACAGTGAATTTTTTTTTATATAATAAAGTTACACTTTGTATGGTAATAAAGCCACTTTCATTTAATTATTATGCATCTGAGCCACAAGAAAAAGTGAAGCTGCAAAACACGTTCAGCCGTGTCTGTATAATGCAGAACGTTGGCATTCAAGGATCGCAAGTGTGTTAAAACTGAAAAAAAAACTAATGCAGCCATCAGCGGTAAGCTGCAATGGGTCTGATTTATTAAATCCCCCCAACACTGGAGGAAATAGACTATCACTGGAGAACCTTAATGACCCAACAAACCTGGAATGGGTCCAGGATTGAAAACATTTGGCAATAGTAAATGATTTTTAAGAAATCCGTTGCAAGTTTGCTGGATTCTGGTTCTCCCATATTAGTCCATCTTCTCCAGACTTGGAGAGCTTTATTAAATAGAACCCATTGTGTTCCATGTTCAATATTCTGGATACATACTGAGGGTGATTTACTAAAGGTGAAAATATCACCTAGTGAAGGATAATGCACTAAGGATAGCGAATGTGGTGATAGCTTTAAAATAATACCCACATATCACATGCAAGAAAATCTAAAAAACAGAGTTACCTTTTTCTTTTACACCATTATTGTATACTTATTAAACGTAGTAATTTATATTTGGGTACATTATGAAATCTGAATTCAAAGTGGAGAAATCGACTTTGTCCGTAACTGTACCCCAATTCCATGCTTTGATTGCACAAAAATATCAGCAAATATCTCACTAGATTAGTGAAAGTCTGTGTTATGTTGTTGGAGATATTGAAAAAAACTTGCTCATTTAAAGACGAACTATACTCCGGCATCTGGTCCCACGTCGTCTCGGCACTCTGGGCGATGCCATCTTCGTCTTCTCCTCTGTGTTCTTCATCCTACGTCACCTGACCCAGGCGCAAGATTGGGTAACCATATGGTGAAAAAAAAAAATTGCCAATTTGAGATCAGCAAATTTTTCTCTTTGGGCAAAAAGGTTCCTTCTACGCAGAAGGAGCGCCCAAGAGCCTGATGTAGGTATCCCGGGAGGCTTTGAGCTCCAATTCATTAGGGGGCGGTGCTGCACCCTTTTTTTATTTTTAAAAAAAGGGTGTTGCACCTAAAAAACTTTTAGCCGATATAAAAGGGTACTCCACCCTTTTATGTAAAGTGAAAACTCTGAGTATAGGTACACTTTAGGTTTGTTTTCTTCATTTGTGTAATACTCAACTGTAAGAAGTACAATTATTGTTTATAATCTGAAACAGGTGAATCAAAGTTATTTTGTAAAATATTTGTAGCTGTTTGTATATTTGTCATTTTTATTTTGCTTTTTGTAAATAAATATGATGCTTATGATTTTACTTCATTTTCTCTTCCTAGCTATCCATATCTAAAGTACAGTAAATTCAAGCTGTTGACATATTTGGAAGTCATACTGGCAACTGATATAAGGAATGGTGATGATTATTTTGACAGTCAAGTAAAGGGGGTATGGAAGCATATTGAACAATCCATTGGGGTCTGGAGTCATCAAAAGGTTAGGAATCCCTGCTTTACACCATTGGTTAACTTCAGCTGAGCTTCATCTCATTTACTAAGCCTAATGATATATCCCTTGCAAGGGGATAATTCACTTTGCTGTGACCAGCCCATATTCCTTTAGCAAGTAAACCCTAGAAGACATAATTACAGGTGTATTCTACATACAATGTCACTTAGGTAAGTATGCAATCAAGCTGTCAGTTGACATAAAATGTGTAAATTCCTTAGCCATGCAGTGGTGTGCAGTGATGTAATGATCTGTCAGCCAGGGATTAGCGGATGAGTTTAGCTGTGCAGACCGCGGTATGATGCAGTCAGGAGGAGGAGGAGAGGGGCGGTCTGTGCTTCACTACACTGTCATCTATAGCCAGGGCTCAGTATGAGCAGAGAGATGTCTGTGAGCTGTCTGTGCTGCACCAATCAGGCTGTGCCCTGCATCCCTGCCAACCTACCGACCATGAGTCAAGCCCTGTGGAATTATATGGAACTATCTTAATGGAAGCGATGTCACCACAACAGGACAATGTAGGACAGCAGCCTCGATCCTCATCCTTGACAGGAGATCCCAAATTATCCGGGGTAGCAGAAAGCAGAAAGGTATCTGATGCCAGCATGGCTTTGGGTTGTTGCTGTCTCTGTGCATTCTGCAGGATGGCATTGTGGGCATGATTTGCCATGCTGCTTATACCAGCTGTCATGCCCTGCATACATGGTGATATAGCTGCAAATTGCAGCCTGTCATTTTTTGCTGCTGGTACAGGTTGGCATGCTGGGATATTTAGTGCCTAAAATCCAAATGTTCACTGAAGCCAGGATTATATTGCAATATTATATTATATTGGCATCTTACAGGGCTCCATGCTATGCTTTGCCATAGTGAGATTTATAGTTCTTATATAAATGGGCAGCTAAAGGCTTGATGAACTTGGATTCATTGATGGCATACATATAAACACTAATGCTTTATTTGCACAATCCACAAGCCATTGCTGCCAAGGATGGTATCATGTGGCACTACATGTGTCTAGAACAAGCAAGTCTCTATGTACCTTGTCACCTGAGACCTATAATGCATGCTTAAATCTGGGAATAGGTGTTCATTTTTAAAGTTTTGCCCTTATTTTTAATATTTGGTGACCTAAAAGTGCCCTTGGTATCTTTATCTATCTTACTGTTATCATATGGGTTGTAAGGTTGTATTGTTGTATTGCAGACTGGCACAATATAAATTGCTTTAGCTTCATCATAGTAAAAGCAGTATAAATCAGGTGTCCAGCAAGAACAACCCATCAGGCTTTTGACAGCTCCCTAGCATGTTGATGCTGCTTTGTGCCCGGGTACTGACATGGCAGAATGAATTATTATGATATTGTTACATGAATCTGCACATAGATCAGCTCAGTACAAATTTGTTGTTTTATTTTTGAATTGCTTCATACCTAAATGTGCATATGCTGCTTTGTGATAATATTAATAATATTCTTATTATTAATAATAATAATATTAATAATAATACACAGGATTTATATAGCGCCAACATATTACGCAGCGCTGTACAATAATTAGGGATGGAGTTCACCCCCACAAGCTCAGTGTGGTGGCATCTATGTACAGCTGCCTTAGGTCTTGTAGGTGTAGAACAATTTGTTCTATAAAGAAGTCCAGGTTCAATGTTGGCTCCAGAGGGTCCATTCGGGGGAGACGTTCTCCATCACTTTTCAGTGCGCGCTCCTAATACTACATGTCACAAATTCAATAAGAGAGATGTGTAGACTGGTGGCAATGTATTGACAAGTATCCAGGCTGACTGAGCTCTGTGTATTGGTGGCAATGGCAATAACAATGCTGTGCCATTCACACTTACCCAGTTGTACTTTGCTCAATATTCTCATCTATAGTCATCACACATTTGCTTTTTTAGCAGATAAATTTCCTTTACACTATCTGACTTGTGCAAGAGAAAAAAGGGAATTGACACCACATGCTGCTTTTATATTCAGAGGTTAAAGCAGTGCATTGACATCTGGCATTGTATGTAGCAGCTGTTGATCTAAGATATAATATCCTTATACAGCAGAAATGCTCAGAGATTTTATGGAGAGCACCCAATGCTTAGGATGCCAGCTACTGGCACCACAACTGGCGAGTTACCAAAGTTAGGGGGCTCAGGAATGTAATATTAAGACAATCCTAAATTGATTGAGCAAGTTTATAAACACAAGTTGTATACACCCAGTCTGTACCAAGAGTTTTTTTTACCTAACAAAATGGTGCAATGTTTTTGCAGTAACTCATTTAGTAATTATCTGCTTAGATTTTTTGTAATGGGTTCTTTATTCGACTTTTTGGAATATCTTCCAGGTCAGAATGTATTATATGTTATTTGTATTCTAAACTATGTATAGTATTTTTTGGTTTATATCGTTGGCATTTTTGACTGTATATCTAGACTTTTAGGCAGTTAAAGCAAACTTGAGTTTTCCTGTAATATGTGACACTCCCACTGTACAAACCTACCTATGGGTTCTTTAATATAATGGATGCATTTATTGACCAATAAGGGAGTCTGGGAGGGGGAATATGGAGGAACCAAGCTCAAGTTATATAGGAGTTATATAGGAGGAGCTATATGTGCATATAGCTTCATCCACTTTTGTTTCTGGATCATGGACTTTTTTTTTTTTTTTCATTTTTTATTATTATACATTCAAATTGAATTGTGAATATCTATGGCAGGTTTAGGTAAAAAAAAATCTTAACGCGATAAGCTACAAAGAGAAATAATTTATTTACCAAGGTCCTTGTCTTTGCTATATTCTTGCTGCAAAATATTTGTGAAATAGTCAACGTAGTGAAGTTTGGGATTTAGAAGTATGTTTATTGCACAGTCAATGATTGGTTTATCGTTCCCAGTACATTTTGCTGGCAATACAGCTCCTATTATGGGGACCAGCTCTGTCCTGTTATGGTATTCAGGGGCCCCAACGGTGCACTGATTTATCATTGATTTGCCCTATTTCCTTGTCTTGAGAATCCAAGCACCTCTTGCCCATCTCATTTTATACATTTTATAATGAACTGGAAGAAAAGGTTATTTATTATTTGTTTTTAAAGAATCTTTAGTACAATTAGTAATAATCTGAAAACAAAAATTGTTCTTTAAAAGTTGTTCTTTATAATAATCATATTACATAATGGGTGTAATTAGTTTAATGCAAGGTCCACTTAATAGATCTGCTTTCCCTTTTATAAATTGTTGCATTGTATTAGTTGAAAAGCATATATATAAAGAAAAAAGTTAGCTTCTATACTTACCTTACCCTGTATTCCGCCTGTGGTGCTAAGGTGAAGGTGAAGCAACATTCCTCCTGGTGAAAAAATGGGAATAAATAGGATCCTAAATATTGTAAGATGCTTTTGCAGTGGGTTGGAGTGAGATTTGGGGTACTCAAACCTTAGTAGTCCCACTAGAAGGATAGTGACATCAGGGGTAAGGAAAGTATGTAGTCCTACTTTTTTCAACTACTTATCATGCAGCGTTTTTATAGGGGATGCCAGATCTTTTAAACATGGTAAGGAATTTGTCTACAAATCACTGGCAAATGATTAGAGATGTATTTTCATAGACTTTGGTCCTGGAGCAGTTGTACCTACACCTAAATTTGTAGATTAGAGCTGGCTAACCAGTACCTGTAGCCCACCTGATCAATGCCAGGGCAGGCAGGGGCTTGTAGTTGCCCAAATGCTGTAGTACTGCAAGCACTGCCACTTGTCCAAGACATTAATCTATAGAAAGTTAACATGAGACTGCAGCCAGTCTATGGGAGAAGATTAACATCACAGCCAGAAAATCTTTGCCTGTTCTATGCATTAAAAGAAGATCCTTGTGAGACACACTGCGTTCAATCAATGGACGTCATAACTCATCTTGATGTGTCAGGAGCACTTGTTATTAAGAAAACAGGTTATACCAGCTGATGCACTAAATTACAAGGCATCTTCTTGTTTTAAAAGGTTAATTAAAGTACCCAGAGAAAGAGTGTTTGTCTAGTGGGTAGCGCCACAGAGTTAAAGAGCGACTCCAGGTAACAAATATAATCATTCAATTAACAAGTTAGGAATGTAATTTAGACTGTAGGGCCTGGTCCATCTCGTGATGTGATACCATGCGTTGGTTCATTGCCATGTCATTATTCTTGAATAAAAATCCAACGCATTATGGTATTGCATCTGTGCTGTGGCACGCTACAGTGCACCAATGTGAACCCAGCTAGGTGCCCATTAACGGCTGTGTGTTTTCAGTGTGGCATTCCCTTCATCCAGGTCATTTCTTGTTACCAATGGCACAGCAACACTTTATTATTATTATTATTATTATTATATTAATAATAATAACACACAGTATTTATATAGCCCCAACATATTACATAGCGCTGTACAGTAAATAGGGGTTGTAAATGACAGACAGATACTGACAGTGACACACGAGGAAGAGAGGACCCTGACCAGAAGAGCTCACAATCTAACACTTTACATTATTTCTGTGTTTCTATGCAGTGGAAAAAAAATTTAATGGGCCCTTTGATTTTTTACAATTTTTGAAAGCATGCCGCAACTTAGTTGAAGTATGGAAACAGCAACTAATAGCCACTAATTACCATTCATTACACATGCTAATGAGCTCAGCCTTGTGTAGATGTTCAAAAGACAACAGAGGAGTGTTGCTGGATAGGATAGTTGCAGTGAAAGATAAAAAAACAAGCTCTGCACACAACGGCATTCTGATCAATGGGGGTGGGGAGGAGCAAGCGGCACCCCAGTGTGCTCTCCTGCATAAGAGTGAACAGCAGGAATTTCTGATGGCGGATTGATGGATGACATCGGGGGATCACTGTACACATGTTAAGACAACCATTTGTCTTGAGCAACTATTATCTGGTGTGTGTCATTAGCTTAAGACTTTGCACACCTTTTGTTGGTAAATTACCAATTACTGCTGTTTAAGACATAGATGATAGGAATATGGTTAAGAACATTTTGGTGCATGGATGACCACCAGGTCTGTAGATCACTGTTAGAGAAATATTAGTTTCAACAATCTATTGGCCATTTGAAAGATTGTTTAGAGTTTTATTCCAGCAGTCAGCATTGATAGAGTTTTCAGAAAAGATGATAATATTAAAAATATTGTAATCAATTTGCTACATAGCAATGTGCTTACATTAGTGCATGTTATTTTGGTTTACAGGCATTTATTTGGGCACAATGGTGTAAATGGCTGCATTAAAATAAAAGAAACACGGGATGCTTTGCTGAGTCTTCATGATTGAAAGAACTAAGATGTATAGATTTAGACGGGTGGACCAGGGATAGTAAAGCTGAACAGGAAAGTCTTAAGTGATGATGAACTTCCTTCAGCTTTGTAATAATTTGGGTTCTATCTGATTTGCTGCAGCTTCCTATGCAAACTATGAGAAGTTTATATGAAATTGGGAAAAGATCCTTACAACTGTGCAAGAAGAAATGTAAGCTAAAGTTCAGCGTAAACATATATCATGAAACATGAAATATTTGCTGGATGTATTTTGATTTATATAGATGTCTTGTATACAGTAAACAGCTGTTATTCACACTTTGAGTAGAATGTCATAGCAGTTCCTATTTGGACTGCACAAGGTCTCCTAGGAATCACTGTACAGTGGATAGCAGTATGGCTCTGCAGCCATGGGGCTTTGTGTTTTTTAACAGTAAATGATTGAATCAATTGGAAATGTCCTTCAATTGGCATTGATGTGTTTTTTTTTTATTGATTTTAGTTACTGTTTTAATAGTCTGGTAAACCAGAAGATTGAAAGCTGATACCTAAATATTTAAAAGTATTTATATAATGAGTGTACAGGCTCACTAGTACCACGTCCCCAACTACGGAAGCTATATACAAAAGTGACCGGAACTTTAATGGTAATGGAAATAGAAATCATCAAATTTATGTCCAAAAATTATAGAAAAACCTTTCTTTAATTTTTTAAATATGAAAATGTCAACAGAAGGACGCAGGGGTTTAATATTGTTTATGTAAAGCCAACAACTCCATTCAATGAAAAAAAGTGAATTAGGCCATATGACATAATCTTTTTTGACACTATGGACCTGATTTATTAAAGCTTCAAGACTGAAGAAGATAGACTGTCATGGGAGAACTTGGATGAGCCAGCAATCCTGTAATACATTCTACAAAATCATTTGCTATAAGTAATTGTTTTCAATCCTGGACCGGATTCATTCCAGGTGTGCTGGATCACCCATCTATCTTCTCCAGTTCTTCTCCAAAGAGTTGTAATAAATCAGGTCCTGTGTATTCACATTATGGGTGTCCTTTAATAAAATAATTTAGGCTCCAAGGTAAAGTATCACCTTGCAGGACAAAATTCACTCAGCTTGGTGAAAGTGCATATGCAAAGAATACCCAATCAAATACAAGGAAAACTAAAAGAACAGATTTTTTCCTTGCACATTATTAGGTGGTCGAAGTCAAAAGAACTTGAACTATAGAACGATATTCCATTAGTAAATCCAGCCTGTGTGTATCTGTAACTGTGCGGGTGATAAAATATTTCAATAAATCAAGATGTGCTATTTGGTGTAGTGTGTTAATGCACGTTTAAATGGGCTGACAACATTTCCCATGCGTACGTGCAGTGCACATTGCCAAGAATATAGAAAAGTCCCATACACTTGTTGAGTTGTATAAACCACACCAACATATTTGGTAAACCATGTATGAAACACCATTTGCAGCAAAACTACAAGCTAAGCAAGAATGGTCTGTCAGCAATCAGTTCTATATTTATTTTTTAGCAACCGCAAATGTACAGCTCCATGCCCATACGAAAAATACAATAAAACAGTCTACAAACATTCTACAATTACTAACAGAACATTGGCTCTAAAAAGGCATGTGTAGGGTAAGATTTAGTTATGGGGGCATGCCTAGGTCGATTGGAAATGAACTTAATGCTGCTGAAGAAGAGGAGAAAGAGATTTGGTGGTAGAGTTATGTCTAGATATGAAGTTTGAAGAAGTAAAAAAAAAATGTGGCATTCATTGATAAAAGATTTAAAAAGTTGTGTGTCAGCTGCAATTTATCTACATGCCTTACTTTACCACCATAGGGAGAGGGCTTGTTTGTTACTTTTGACCCATTTTATCATAAACTGTCAGGTTATATCTTTTTACTGCTCCTCAATCCTTTCCATATAAAAAAAATTTCTTTAGTTGTATGCAGTTTTAAATTGACAGTTTTGTATTACAATGCTATATCTGTGCCGTAAACCGGTGGTTCTGGATTTGTAACTGGCTATAAAGAATAAAGAAATAATATTATTCCCCTCTGTCCTGAAATGAGGAACAACCCCTTTGTTTATGAGGTTTGTGATGGAAGTAGGGACAGTTAAAGACAAAATGGTCCTAATGCACATCATTTCAACATCCTGCAGCCCTGCCATTCCATGAATTGGTTCCTTGGAGAAAGTGGGGCAGTTGTCCAGTTTACCCCACCCTAAAACCTGCCCTGGAAGTAAGACATTACCTATTGTTTTAGGAAGGTTTCTCTTGTGCTTCAAATCATAGCAAGAAACAAGCTAAAATAACTTTCACATGCTTTCTGGGTTGACAGCCTCAAGAGTTTTCTTGATTTCTTTTGAAACACAAACAACCTGACAGACTTGGTTTAACACCGTTTGATATGTTTCAAGCAGAAATGGGAAAGAGAAAAGTTTGTAAACATATCTTAAAGAAGAAGGGTAAATACACCGATCGGGAACAATGTTTATCTGCTAATGTAATACACATTTCCACTATTGCCGTGTTTGAGCACTATATTAAATGAGTTCTGCATGACTTCGCTTTCAAAGATTAGATAAGTGTGTTTACTTCTGCCTCCTAATGTATTTTATCATCAAGCCTTGATTATTTATGTATTTAGTGAAGTTTGAAAAATGTTTTCTGTAATGTTTACTTTTACTAATCTGGAAGTCTCAGCATGTCTTAAAGTTGACCACATATGCAGAAATTTCTTGAATGGTTTTGACATTGGATGATCAAACAAATACTTGGGTTGAATAATCAAAATTTGAAGCATCTAGCTTTTATATGGCCCAATTAACCCTACATTGCCTCAGCTTTGAGCAACTTTGTAAGCACAAATCTGGTTATCCACAGTGATCATCGTACCTGACCAAGCATTGTTCTGTATGATGGGTGTCCAGATTACAAGAGTCTATATCCCGATCCTATATCCTTTTTCTATAATAGGGAGTTTTTATATGCAAACATTTCTGTTGGCCTAAAAAATCAAGGGTGGTCCATGTAAGTCCTTGGCCATTGCAGAATGATCTAATCTACCTAAAACTGGTCATATGGAAGTGTAGCCAATGCTTTCTTAGATTTTAGATTTAGAATGAGGTTTTATAAATGTTGGAACTGTAGTTAAGTTTTTAATGCTGTCTTTTCTGTTGCTGGGTAGAATTAGCTTTTTAAGAAATCCAAATTTTAGGGGATTTTATCTCAGTAGGTAAGGGGGTAATATTCCAGCCAGGATCTTCGTTTACCTTGATGACTTTGCCCGGTGCCCCCCCCCCGAGCAGGGCCAGAGCTGTGGACCATGTTCCCTGTATAAATACCAGGCTCGGGGAAGTGAGCAGAACAACATGCCCAGAGTGGGCAGAACAACAGGCTCAGATCTGCGATGGGAGAGTGGACGGGGTTATTTTGACCATTATGATATCACGTTCAGTGGCGTCATGATTTTGAAACCCTGCCAACTCTCCCATCAGCCCCGCCTCTCTGCCAAATTTTATATTAGAGTGTGGCCCCTGACTGGAAAAGTTTGCCCACCCCTGCTCTAAAGCAATCCTCCTATTTACTAAAGGTTAAATCATCATGTTGTTCGTTTTTCACTCCTCTCTTTGCAAGGAATTAAACCAAAAAGGTTGAAATTGTGGGGGGTGATGGCCCATTTCATTGTGCACCATAAATGAGGAAGTGTTTTGAATACTTCAGTCATTTGGGCAGAGATGATGTTCGATAATTGGAATCGTCATTGAACCATACTATACCTGACATTACCAGGTACCTTGGCTTTAGTTGTCAGTGACAAGTATAGTATGGCTCAGGCAATGGCGTGTAAGTTCAGACTGCCCACGGCAGCTTTGGGGAGGTTGGGCCCAAACTGGCAAGACATCACCTGGGTCATTGACTGTGCTTTTTCAGGTATCTCCCCATGTTTTAGTGAAGTAATTACGCATACTACGATTTCCTCCCACATTCCAAAAACATGCAGTTCGTTTAAGTGGCTTCCCCCAAATTGACCTTAAACTGTGGTAATGACATATGACTATAGTAGGGACATTAGATTGTGAGTCCCTCTGAGGGACAGCTAGTGACATGACTATAGACTTTACAGCACTGCGTAATATGTTGGCGCTATATAAATACAGTGTAATAATTTATTTGTGATAAAAAACGGCCTGGCATTGTGCAAAGTACAGTCAGTGACCCAGGTGATGTCTGGGTATTGCGGGCTCACAACATCACCAAATATGCAGTAGGCAGCCTAAACCATGAACCTGGCTTTAGAATATGCAATTTTACATGGCACCAAATGTAGCAGCTGTATTCGTTTTCTTTTTTAATTTTTTTTTGCTTTGTGTTTATCTGGTGATCCCCCCACTAGCATACATCCTGTCCTAAGATAATGTCTTTGGACAATCCTGACTCACTGTTCTGTAACTTCTGAGCAGCGTTGTCACTCGAGTACAGGTAGTGTGAAAGAACTACAGTACCGGTTCATTAGTTTATGCCGTGCAGCCTATGCTTACCCCATCTGGGGTAAGACATGAGTGGCTGACAGACCGGTGGCTGGTAAATTATAGCAAGTGATGTGCATTTCTAAAAGGTCTTTAGGAGGATCCTGAAATGTAATGTTTTTAATAAAAAGTGTACAAGCGGATTTATGGAAATTGCTGTTGAAACTGAAGCTTTACTTTCTGCTTAATGCAGAACACATGCTATTTTCCTTGACGTGTTACATATTTTGTTTTAATCAGGTGCCTCTTCTTGCTAAGTTGCTTTTGTATGTTGAATATTTTTATCTACCTTTTAAAAAGTTCTGATAACTTTCCATTAGACAAATTCACTGAGGCTTTCCAGAAGAATCAAACACACAATATTCCTGCCAAATTCATATTTATTTCTTGTCAGGGTTTTTTTATTTGTAGGGAAAATTCCACAGTCTCTTGATTTTTTTCATCATGGTGGCATACGGGGCCCGAGTTCTTCTGCGTTCCCAAGTTATGTCAACACTTTTTGTAACAGCAGCCTTCATTTTCAAGCAGCAGTAAAACTCACTGCACATTACTAAACTTAGAGAGGAACAAAAGTTTGTCAGGGGCAGATTGGGCTCTGATTTTGGCTTTTAACAGTCTTAACATTAACCTGACTGTTAACATTTTAACAGTCAGGTATCATAAAATATAATAACAGAGCCAGAGATCCCAGAAATTTGAGTGCTTTGAAGTTGCAGCATCCAGCCAGATCCTTACTGGAAGGAGAGGATTTGCATTCTTAAAACTGGGATTTGCACTTTAAACATTCAGCATCTCTGTAAATGTACTGAAAACTTGACTTTGTACATGACAGACAGTTTGAAAATTGTGCATGTAATGTGTTCTTACTTTATAGTAAGATTAAAGTATATTTTAAGTACACGTTTTACAGTGGATGTAAACCCAACACCTCTCCTATGTGCCCACTTTTGGTCTGTTATATATGCAAAACGTTGAACGTGTTTTCCTTTATATGAACAATAATTGAACAAAAATACTGGTTAATCCTGGCAGAAATTATGTTCTGGTCTCAAATACGTTTATGTAAATACTGTATATACATATAAATTACTTTATATGTATATACAGTATTTACATAAACGTATTTGTATTGATCTGATTTTTACATATTTGCGTTTTAATATTTTGATGTATTTTGTAATTATATGTGTAAATGTGCCTTACAACTACCTCCACATAAATAATTTAATGTGGCTGGTCTTTGGGATCCCCAAAACACTGTGCACTGCAAAAGTTCAGCCTCCCTTATCTTCTTATTAGTCATTGATGTCATGAAGAATGAGGAACTGTAGAGGAAAATGGCCACATTGGATAATTCTGAAGATTTTTTTATTCCTGTGTCATAAATGTAAGGACTTTCATGGTCCTGAATGGCTATTTAAACCTAGTGGTCAGGTACCTGAAAAATAATAATGATGTGTAAGTGATTTTGCCTACAAAAACAGCTATTTATTTTGCTCAGTAGCATACTTGCACCTTTATTGTAGCTTTCTTCAAGAGGGAGTAAAGAAAGCCCTGTGTAAGCTTCAAAATAGCTCATGCAGGTTATACAGGGCTGAGGCCTCTCTACTGCCCCCCAGTGACAGACGTGAGACAATCCCCTGGCACTGTAACTAGGAGGTAGGTGAGTCAGTCACATGCTCCTCCATACCTAGAAGTTTCAGGTATTTCTCTTCACTCCAAGCAGCTGAATAGGGCAGTGAAGAAAATGTGAGTATACTGGGAAGAAGAAGCGTTAGGTGACCAGGTTACATTGCCATGAAAAGAGTAAAGTAAAGGCTCAATATAGAAACTGATTACTGAGATAATCTTGGGTATCTTGTTGTTTTCATTCAGATCAGGCCTGACTTTTAGGAGGGGCATCAGTTATGCATTACTTTCAATATAAGCAATGGTACCAAAAATCTAATAAAAAACAAAGGCATTCCCTGTCAGCACTGGGTCCGTATATATTAGTTGAACATTGGGAACCCCCATACTTTGTACAACCAAGCCATAAAAGCTTGGTCTTCATCCTTCAACGGGCTTGTGTAAATAAGTGGGGAGCGTTCCCTAACAACCAGCAGCCAATAAAATTGCTCCCTATACAACACAGCTGTTCCCACCTTCCCTTATGTTATGGTAAACAGTAGGCAGAGCTCCCATGGGCTGCTGCTTGCTATGGATTTACATTAGCCTTTCAGAGTGGGGTAGGAGAATCTGGCAATCCGAGAGATATTGATCCTTTACCTAGTCATTCACCCATTTACCACCTTGGGCCCCATAGAGAAAAGCAGTGGAACTCTTTGTGCAGTAAACTTAGGTACAAAGCAGAACCTAATATTTTTGGAACAAATATGGCTGCCTCTATGCAGATATAAATACACAAAATGAGTTTTTTTTAAACATTAAAGCTAAATAATAAAACTATTTGCATTCATCTGAATGCATGTACAGGTGTATACGAAAAAAACATTGTGGATTTCCTTTAAGCCAACATACATATACACTTTTGTTATTGAATGAGCTTTTGCCAACCTGTTTCACTGCATACGCACATTTTGCCTCTTGCGATTATTCATGCGTGTTCATCATTGGAGCTGTATTGCCAGGCATTGCCCAGAGTAGGGCAGGTGCATGTTTTTTGACCCTAACACTTGCTGAGGGCCCTTATGAGCCATAGCAACCTCCTGATTTCTATGGCTGATAGAAGCCATCAAAGAAAACTACACTACATATGGAAACACATGTTAACCTTAAAACATGTTAACATGGAAAACATGCCCAATGCATGCAGGAAATAGCCATGGATTAACCAAAACTAAAGTGTCAGTAAGCAGCAACAACGAAAAATACAATTAGGCATTGGGGCAAATGTTTTTTTATTGCAAAGATGATACCTACATAATACAATTAGAGCCCTTTCCTCCACAGCTGTCAGATGTTTTATTGTGATAGATGTACTCTGCAACAAGGGTATAAATAAAAGGTTTTACATTTTTTTATTTGTTTCCAAAACAAGATGAAATCTGCTATCTAAGCTCAACTGTGAAAAGTGATCTCCCCAGCTGGAACACAAACAGCAATAAAAACTGACAAAGGTTCTAATTCTTCTCTATTCCAATTGAAGATAATTGTATTTGTCAATGCACAAACATTTTCTGTGTGCTCGAGGAAATATTGATCTGTTTTATATGTGTGAATGTGTGAAGGTTTCATTTCCTTGGATTTTCATGAAAATTGACAGATTTCACAAAATTGTGGTGGGATGCCCATGAGTCAATGGAGAAAGCAAAATAAATAAGGCAATTCAGTGGTTCCTTTGGGTGCAGTAAGCTTAAATTGCCTTTGCATCTTACTTGCCCTGTACTTGTTCCTTATTAACATTTTTCGTATACCCTTTTCATAAAGAAGAAAATCTGTAAAATTAATATAATATAAGTATAATAAATAATATAAATATAAATAATAATAAAACTAGAAAACCTGGGTAGGCAAGTATGAAGAAGTGGGTTGTAAGGGCTTGTTTATTGTGTTGAAGGTAGGAGCGAATCTAATGGGATGAAGTTGGCGGTAGGGTTATAAGAGATGGGGAGCAAGTCATTGCAGGGCTGGAGGGGAATATTAAGGTGTTTTATGTATCACGTGGGAAATGTAAATGGGACATGATCAATTATTTATTTCAAGGCAAAGCACAGCAGTTTGAATTTGTATCTGAAAATGTAAAATGGAAGCCATGGGTAATGTTTCCAGAGAGGTGCGGCAGATGGAGAGTAATGAGAATGATATTATGATGAAGATGTCTCAGAATAACAGTAATACAATATTAGGAGCAGGTGATAAATATTCTGGGACAATTATTCTACAGAATAGTGTTGCCATTAATATAAGATAACAGATTTGTAATATTTTTAGCAGTATTGGAAAATCATAGCTGCAATCTGATTGAGAAAAGAAGTCAACTTAAATAATGTTAAATTACTTTTTTTAAGCATCAATATAGAACAAGTATTGGGGGTGATTTACTAAAAGGATACATTGTTTTCTTTAACTTAAATAAAAGTAAAAACTGGTTAAACTGTATTCCTATACATATCATATTATATACATATTATCAGGTATTTATATGTTCAGCTAAGTGAATGAACATGTTTGAAAGTGATCAGCCTCTACTCATTTATTATAACAAGGGCATTGTTAGAAACAAACATTTTAGTGAATGCTACAAACCTGGAAGCGTCCCTGAAAATTTCGGATATTTGGGAAGTATGATTGGCAGCTATGAAATGGTCTTGGGCATTGGTAGACATGTAACTAATAACAGAGAACAGGTCAAAGAAGGCTAAGTGGAAATATAATAATATGCATTTAACCATAATTTATATCAAGCTGATGACTGTCAGATTCTGATGTCTGCCCCAGTCTGCCTGGATGCTTGTTCTGCTGATTAAACTATTCTGCCAAATAATGCTTCTCTGGGGAAATAAACTGTGTCTGTGATTTCATCCAAGTCAGCTGCATTCAAGAGAAATGTATCATTTTATTGTATGCCTTAGAAGGATGTGATCCTCAGGTGCACTGTGCGTATCAGGTCATGTAAATGTTGGCGGAAATAAAGAATGCCAAAATGTGTACCTTCCTTTCTACTTTTCTTCTTGCACTCCTTCTTACCCTCTTCATTTCCTTCTCTTCTTTATTTTTCCTTTACATTGACTTTATATTCCTTCTTCCTTACTCCTTTGTAGCATGCATCCTGATGATGTGGTTCTTATTCTGGTCCATACACAGAACGAGATTGGGTGTCATCTGTACAATCCTGCAGCCTCCGGGGATATGTGACATACGTATCCAATAAGGCTGCAGGATTTCCCATCGGTCTTCTCACTGTGGCACGAACCCAGAAATGACAGAGGAAGTAAAAATAATAAGAAATAAGTCATTTTAAAAAACCTAAAAAAAATACAAAATTATGATTTTTTACCAGTTTATTGTAGCAAGCATATTAAATCTTAAACCTACAACCTTAAATTACATTATTGATGGAAGATCTGCTTAGGGATACGTGGTGGTAAATATAAAAATGTAGAATGATATTTACATATACCTGTGTTTGTGTCACCTGAGGCTTACTAAACAGGGAGGTAATGTGTACAGATCTGTAGGGCCTTTCTCTTAGCAGTTGTTCTGCTCAGTGTACAGAAGTTTGCATTCCCCGCTGTATTGGTCTGCATATACTGTACCACGTTAGTTTGCTTTAGTTTGGATAAGATGTACAGACTTTTGTCCAATAGTATTGCTGGCACTGGGATGGTAGACGTTTTTTATTTTTTTTTTACACTTTAATCACATAATGAATGACTAGGTGACTCCAAGTGTTCTGTTTCAATTCTTGTTTTTGTTTTTTTTTTTGTTTTTTTTGCTTGAACATTAAGGAATAAAAAGTACACACAACACAAACACTCCTATCAAACACCAATGGTATTGATAAAACCTCAAACACCATTGATGACCCATATAGATTACTATCTTTAGAAATTCTAGGATTTATTCCAGATATCCATTACAGCTGAGGAAGCTGATTGGATGAGTGAAAATTCAGCATTACAGAACATGTGCTGAAAGTTACTGATTACTACTAGTTGTACAGTGACCTAGATAAATAAGAACCTTCACAGACAATGGAAAGGAAAATATCTAAGCAAATTGTTTGTAACTGATTGCTCATTGGATTTTGAAAAAGGGAATTATTTTTTTCTGTTTTTTGGTTATTGGTGAAAACAAAGAAAATGAAGCAAAGGTTTTTATGAGGGACTATAGATTTTAGTTTGTAGATAAAAACAGATTATCAGACATTTCTCAGGATGGGCTTCTTCAGGAAAGAAAAATGATGAGACTAGTATGTCCCAATGTAAGAAGCACATCTTGCGAAACAAGAGGGATAAAAGAGACCCCAATGTGTTTTATGTATCTCCAATAAAGTTGGTACATGTATTGTTTTTTAACATTTAAATAAAATGATGATTTATGATTTTATGATTTTGTTTGTGAATGCCTACTGATAAAAGGTGCCTAAAAACTCTGTAATAATGCTTATTTATACGTTTCATATTTCTGATTATAATGAATGTGACACAATACCTTTACTAATATTTGTTATTTTTTGTAAAGGTAATATTCACTTTGAAAGCTCCTTTAGTAAATCAGCCTCATAGGCTGCAGGACACATATAAACATGCATACAGTTGTATATAAAAAAATGTAAATACTCCTAAATGATGGGGCACTACACATAGGGCCTGATTTATTAAAGATCTTAAAGGCTTGAGAAGATAGACTTTCATGGGGGAATCTGGGTGATCAAGCAAACCTGGAATGGATTCTTTTGCTATTAGCCGGCCAATGTTTGCAATCATGGACCAGATCCATTCCAGGTTTGCTGGATTGCCCAGGTTCAGCGATGATAGTCTATCTTCTCCAGTCTTAGAGAGCCATAATCAATCAGGCCCATATTATCAACACGTTCTTGTCCCCCCTATACATTCCTAGTGGCCAGTAGTCCAGGTCAATACAGTGATGAGCTAATTGGAAGGCTTAGCAGCAATCAATGACGGCACCCTATGGTCTACAACTCCTCAGTATCTGCAGGCTTTCTGAAGTTGCTGCAGATAACCGTTGGACGCTTGCACACTATAACTGCCTACAGAGTCTCTTTAAAAAAGTGAGCTGCTCTATGTCTAGGCATTTTTATTTGTAAGAATCCCTTAAAAGCTGTCATTGAAGAATGAAGGTTTGCTACATTACAAATGTATTTTTCCATTACTTTATAGTAGATAGTCTCTCTTAAAAGCATCTGTCATTTTTGAAATATCTTATACTACTATCAGTTCAAACAAGTTATGAATTATTTACTTGTTAGAAATGACTTATTTGAAAGATGTTTCCAAGGTGAAGCACAGCACTGCGTTCCTAAAACATAAAGTATTTACATATCATCACTTATGCCACAAACCAAAAGGAAAAAAAGTGATTTGTTCTCAATTAAGGATAGAAGATGGAGCATGAAAATCAATATTTTATACCCCATAGATAGAACTTTAATGTTATATGGTAAAAATATCACATAGCGGTTCTAGGATTGTTGTCCATCTTCAGTGAAATGTTTCCTTTGCAAAGTGAATGATCCCTATAGTAAGCAATTGAGTGAACCAAATAAAGCTGTACTCAATTTGAAAATGCAAAGAAAATAACTAAAAGGCAAATTTTATTTTAGCAAGACAATTTTTTTTAGCGTGATTGGGTGATTGATGCCGGCATAGCTTTCCCAATTCACTAAGCTATGTAAATATTCACTTTGCAACGTAAACATTAATTCGTTTTGCAAAGGAGGTAAATCGTTAGTGACTTCCATCCAGTCTATCCAAGCCATCCTGGTGAATCTGTACTGGCTTCCATACAGTCTGTCTAGTCTATCCTGGCGAATCTGTACTGGCTTTCATAAAGTCTATCCAGTCTATCCTGGTGAATCTGTACTGGCTTCCATACAGTCTATTCAGTCTATCCTGGTGAATCTGTACTGGCTTCCATACAGTCTATTCAGTCCATCTTAGTGAATGTGTTGGCTTCCATCCAGTCTATTCAGTCTATCCTGGTGAATCTGTGCTGACTTCCATCCAGTCTATCCAGTCTATCCTGGTGATTCTGTTCAGGATTCAATCCAGTCTTGTGCAAGCAAAAACCTGTATTTTTATTATTCTGTGCACATGGTTGGGCATTCTTTACAAAGTGAATTTTCCACTTAGCTGGCGTTTGAAGTAACCTTTTCATTAAACACAAACTCTAGCAAGCAGCCAAACCTATGAAAGAAGTCTATTATTACTGACTTTTACTGCTGGCTGCTCCACCAGAACATTGCTCTGCTTATGATAAACCGTCATGTGAATTCAACAGAGAAAGTGACACTTCTGGTAGTGTGGATCTTCTAGTTCCCTCACAGATCATGCTAACGTTTGTTGTAAACTTTTAAATCACTATTTTATTCGGTAAAACATGGAGCTCAGCAGGAGGAACTTTTGAGTAGTGTGGGATTGAGGAGATTGACACCCCTGGAATGGGTGCTTCGCTGCAGACACAAATTTCTTGTGAAAAGAGTGATGTTCCATTGACATTCTCTTTTCACAAGTATGACTGCTGGAGGTTTATAGTTAATACAAAATCACTTTATTAGATGTTTTCAAATTTTAACCATAAAATGTGAAATCCATGATGTTTTTCCTAAAGCTGTCCAGTGCAATCTTTCCTTTTATACCACTACCAATTGGTGGCTGAAATGCAGCTTTAACAACTTTTTTTCTGGGACTAAATAGAATGTAATGAAAATGGGATTCTGAAGCTGGAGAACCACCTCATAAAAACAGAAGATGTTAAAAGTTATGTTATTGAAATGTCAATAATAAAATATAGCATTGTCAAGTTCCATTAGATTCCCACATGTCTAAGGAACTGATTTATTTCTGTTATCCTGTTTCACCTACTATTAAATTTGATTCACTATGCCTCCAACATCATACATCATCACTCCCTCCTGCAAATTATGTCCTTCCCATAATCTAGACCTAATATAAACAAAGTTTTATAACATCTGGATAGTATTACATTTTATTAATCATTTTGATTGTTATTAGTCCATATATTTTACTTTTAGGAATTCCTGGGTACATTCACCCACACACCTATGACTTCACAGTGAACAATGATTAACTTTTTTGCTAACTACAGAAGTTCCCGTACCTTTCTGCCATAGCTTTTACTTCCTATATCTGGAAATTGTAATGTATATAGAAAGCACCAACTTACTGACCACAGTCCATTTTAAATGCTACAATTTTAGCAGACATAAGGAAGATTTTACATCTCCAAGAATACACAGAGATCAATAAGCTCCTTTGGGTTTCTTTTGCTTTTCCCAGTTGACATTCTTGTACTGGGCTGGGCTGCATATTTAGTGGAGTGTTTAGGGAAGACAGTTATCTTAACCCTATAATCAA
Source organism: Pyxicephalus adspersus (assembly GCF_032062135.1). NCBI lineage: Eukaryota > Metazoa > Chordata > Amphibia > Anura > Pyxicephalidae > Pyxicephalus > Pyxicephalus adspersus. Next base: position 30,942,849 of record NC_092858.1, read on the forward strand.
ACATATGTGTAGTCAGTACAGGCCAATCATGACACATAGACATGAAGGGATGGGAGCGTTAGTCCTAAAATACATCCTTATGTCTGCACTGATATGCCTCAAAATTCTGTAGGCGTTTTGAAATGTAAAATGTTGCTTTGCTGGACACTCTTATTCATATCTCTCTGCACTGGTTCAGAAGAAGGTGCACATTCACATATGTATATACACTCAGCAATGCATGTGCATTCATACAGTACATACATACATACATACATATCACTTAGGTATAAGAGAACTAATTAGTTCATATATATCATTTATAGGGCTTTTTGTCAGTATCCTAAATTCAAAAGCTAATGTTTTTTGTTTTTCTTTGTTCTTTAGAAAATGAAGAGTTTGGCACAAAGGCGCCAATCTGCACCATCTCTTGTAATAAGTAAGGCGCTGAACAAATCAAGAACCATAAACAAGTAAGTTATACATTGTATTTCATGTAAGCATTCGGAAGACTTTACATGTAACAGCTTATTAACCTTGAAAATTACAAGGGAGAAATTGAAAAAGAACAAAAAGTAATTAAAGCTGAAAGTGCAGTTAAAAGCTTTCTGTGTGTGAATGTGACCACAGAGGCTGAATTCATTTTCATTATGCTTTGTAAACCATTGTGTTTGTGTTAGAAAAAAGGAAGAAAAAATGATTGCTGGTAACTTTCCTTAATGGAGTTACTAAACAGGAAGTTAGGTGTTTGTTCAAAACTTCTCACTTTAACAATTGTACACATGGCTGATAGCAGAACTAAGTTTTTTTGTAATTTAGGATAAACAAAGCTTAGGCCCTGTTCATGCTTATGCATGGAGATTTGTCCGTTTATTCCCGGGGGGCCTGTTTTTATTAAAAGTTTTAAGGCCCATTTACTTCTTTGCAGTGTAATAATGTACATATGTTTACCTAAATTCTGTTGAAGCAGCTAATTGAAAATAATGGGCTCCCGTAGCATCCTAATGGCTCTTTTAATGTTAGTGTGTAGGTGCATTGCTTTAATCTGTTGGGGTGCCATTTAAACTTAGTGTAATGCTGGAATATGTTATCTGTGATAGAACACATTGCAGTAATACATGTGTTATTGCAGCATGGAAATGTAAAATGATCTCTAAATTTATCCCCAGGTCCCAATCACAACTTCAAACCTTAGACATGCTCTAAAATACTTTAGACCAGGGGTGTCAAACTCAAATACACAGAGGGCCAAAATTTGAAACTAAGACAAAGTCGCGGGACAAACTTGAAACAGAAATAGCACCTCCACTACAATTCCCTGCGTCTATAAAGCAGTCCAATATGGGGCCACGCATAGGCAGAGAGGCCGCTGGTCTATGAACGTGAGTAATGCCAGGAATTGTAGTAGCGGCACTATTTCAATGCATCGGCGGGCCAGCTGCAATTCATATTTAGGATTCCTTTGGGGGCCAAAAAAAGGATGTTGCGGGCCAGATTGTGACACCCCTGGTTTAGACTATTCACCCATGCACATTTTGGCATTTAAAGCGCATTCTAACAATGAAGCTGGTAACTTTGACTTTATCAAGAGTCAATCCCATAATACAGTCCTATCCCCCTTGTGGTTCATAGCCCTTTCCCGTTTTGCAGTGTGCTGGCCTAGCTCCTTATTCCCTAACCTTACCTCCCTTTTTTTGTAGTTGATGTCTACTCAGGCTGCTACCATTACATCCATGATCTTGGCATTCCTAAGCAGCCTCAGGGCTTTTGGATATGCACACAATAGAAGCTTTTACAGGCTAACAGTATAAAATACAGTAAATGCAAACATAATCCTATGGGGAGATTGTTGTTGAAATAATCCGATGACAGGGTCTCTTTGAATGTTGCTGACACATGACATATTTGCTCCTTGCATCTAGATATTGTGTTTACAACTTTTTCAGTCAACTGTATATGTAGTTCTGGTAAACCCATGGATTACTAAAATATGTATCTTTAAAGTTATTAAAGGGTCTTTATATAGACCAACTGGTAATTTATGCTTACTGGCCCTTAAAAAATATCAACTGTGATAGACAAATTGTCTGCCCAGTACAGCAAAAGGCTCAATCTACAAGCCAAACCGCCATATGTTTGCATGTAATGAGAGCCTGTCTTTGCAATAAGCAGGTTAAATCCTTTAACTGCCCATTTCTAAAGTGCTTAAATACAAGGGAATTTCACCACTTGTATTAGATTTATGCCAAGATAATCACTACAAATGCTGATTCTAAAACAAAGAGTCAGAGAAGAATGGTAATGCATAGTTTCACAGCCAGACGTAAATTCTTGTGGAATTTTGTCCATGTAGCAGCTCTGTTCACTAAAATCAAGGACAGCAAGGTTTTGGGATTAGAATGTTGTCAAAATGTATCAGCGTGCCATTGCTACTTTGTATTCAGTCTGTATCTTTGAATAAATGTTATCATCAGTCTTCTATCATTTCCTTATATGAATGTGATTATAGGATTACTGACTAATCCAAAAAGGAAATAAACAATGGCTTACATTGAAAACAGTGCAGTGTAACATTTTATTTACTGGATATATATAGAGATGTTATCCCAAAATGTTGTAGTCTCTCCTGAAGGGGAACCTGTCACATGCAGGCACCTTGTGATAACCACAAGTGACTTTTCTAATCCTTGGATCAATGTGTGTATAGCAGGGGGCCACATGGATACCAGGCACCCCTCTGCAGGGGAACCTGGCTGGCTCTGATTGTGAGTTTAGTATTTCCTACATTGACTGTCCAAGGTGGTGGTGGGAGGCTTATCTCTATCTCACATGGTTCTTTGTATAGAATGCATCTAAGACTCAGGGATTTGCAGGAGCACAACAAAACAAAACAACGTGAGCGTTACCACCTACATACTATTTTGGTGGTGTTAGTTCTTTACAATTAGATAAGATCAGTGTACAGTACGCCTACCATGCAGCTCATTTAAAGTGTCACCTTTCTTTATAGTTCTGCACACCTATATGTTATGATTTTTTAGATTTTTTACTGATTTTTACCAAATATATATGCCACTTTTCGGCCCTCACTCTCTGGTGCTCTGTGCTGGTAGAGCTGAATACCAGACATAACCCTTATTACCAGTGTCCTTGCACAGATTGTATTGCAGAGAAGCATGTGTGTTCTGAACAGGTCTGTTACTACTTGGGTCTAACCGTGGTGCCTTTTGGACTGCACAGTCACAGTTAAACACTTTGCACAGCTATTGTACCAGGAAAATAAAAAGAACTGAAAAATGGTTATTTCTATGATATTTCATATCTGTTTGTATGACTTTACATTGGTTTTAATGTCAATGAAAAATTCTGCAAATGGCTGTATCTTGTGGCAAATGATTATAATAAACCAATTTAGGTTTTGTTTATGGGAAGAAAGTGAAGATGGAAATTGCCCTGCTTGGGCTACATTTTTTAAATATGGGTCAAAACTTCGGAGGGAGGGAGAGTCCTTTGCTGTTTGCCTCTAGTACAAAACTGTGATACGTGTGATGTACAGTGGTCCAATGTATAATATAAATGATGGTAAAAGTGTCAACCAGCAGGATGTTACTATCACCTAATGCCTCTAATGATTTAATGACAGTGTCTATCTTAGTGGGAATAAAGTTGTCATATTGCCAGCCTGATTAAAGATGTCTGTATTCTTTATCATTATTCCTTTTTTCTTAAAAAAATTAGCTAATGCTATATTCAGGAAATTCATTTCTTCTCTTACTCAAGTTGCATAGCATCTCTGGAGATATAGTGGAGTAAACTTTGAAGATTTTGTGCAGGTGGAAGTGGCAAGACCTACTGATGAACTAGACAACCCTTAACTCTGGTATAGGCAGAATCTTTTGGAACAAGGTTCACAGTGAACAATGATGAACTTTATGCTAAACACAGTAGTTCCCGTACCTTTCTGCCTAAACTTTCACTTCCTAAATCTAGAAATTGTAATAATGTTATGTATATAGAAAGCACCAACTTACTGACCACAGTCTATTTAAATGCTACAATGTTTGCAGACATAAGGAAGATTTTACAAATGCAATTTTGCCCCCAAGCACATTTGAGCTAGCATAGAATCATGGAGGAATAATGCACTAAAGAGTTGATGAGTGTAGACATTTGTATCCTCCTTCATAGCACATAGGAAATATACACAATATTATATATATATATATATATATATATATATATATATATATTCCCCTATGCTTTCTGGACTACAGAGTTCCCCTTCTTTATGCTGTAGACATGAGTGAAAGGTTGCTTTAGAGGAAATGGGCAACACTGAGAACATTGAATTTAGTCCTAAGAGTGTATTATGTTGTCTACTCAAACAGTACATTAGAAACTTACCGGATTTCTGGCAGTTTAACAGGTATTTAATGGATATTTTAAAGGATCAAGCATTGGAAAATGTACTTGTGTGGCAAATATATAAATAATATGTATTTTATTAATATTTCTTTTTGCTCTGACATTCATGGTAAAGAGCAAAAATTATACTGTAATGTATATTTGTATAAATACTATAAAAAAAAGCCCCATAAATTATTCGCAGTTTGAAGACTGTTAAAATTATTGTTATTAAACAGATGGTTTGGCTGATTGACACCCCTTGAATGCAAGAATTGTAGATAAGGTATTTTCACTTACTCCTGTAGTGATGGATTTGCCAAATATAAGTGTTAATACCTGAAGGGCAAAACTTGAGAATTGTCTGGCCAATTCCCATACTTTTTTTTTAAACAGTTTATAGTTTAAACCCAAGAATATATCAATTATTTAAAAAAAAAAGTTTTATGCAGAAGTATTTGAGCTGGGTGGAGATGATATACATTAATGTAGATATTAGAACAATTCAGTTCTATACCAGAAGTAAATATCATGCGATATATATACTGATAATATTGAGACTTAAGACATGTATACATGTATCTGGGCTTCCATTTCTGCATTATTCCTCTCTAACAGCTCCATCTCTTGGCATTTTCTGTCATTTTGAATTTGCTAATAATGTGAACTATTTAACCCTGAAGATGTGGCTTTGTGTTTGTTACATAATGAGTTCTACTGTATGTTTGTCTCATTGAGTGTTTATTATTTGTCAGGCAGAAATAAGAATACATCTGCCAAATAACAAGGGCTCACTATGTGTTCTCATTCCAAGCAGTGTAACAAAATTTCAATAATGCATTGCTACTGAATTTACTCCTTACTTTTACAACATAGACAAACATATGACTCATTATATGCCATGGTGGTTGTTTAATTTTAAAATAAAAAAATATCCCAATTAAAAATTAGAATACTGATTATATTCTGATGTTAGCTGTACTTAAAGAAAATATACTGTAAGACTTTGTACACCTTCTGTATTAATGTGCTTGGAATGTAGTTACGGCTAATTCCACATGTGTGGCAAACCGCAGCAGTTTACCGCATGCTCAACCACTCTCCCAACTGCTCCTATTCATCTGTATAGGAGCTGTTGGGTACCATTGTGTGCACACAATACATGCAGTTATGGTGGATTTCAGTGTAGTGTAAATGGCACCTTATAAAATCTAACTTGTGGAATACATGTAATCAGTTATAATGATATGAACCACTAGGTAACATGGTGCCTCAGTCCTTCTGACATTTTATATTGGTAGCATTCTACAGTCAATATTATCTGTGAGTCTTATACATTTCCACTATTACAAAATTTAGTGGATTATGAAGTTCTTGCCCCAATGTGGTCTAAAATCAATTGAAAATGTACTTGTGACCAAATCTCCTAGGATTTGATTTACCACTTACAAAAAAAGACAACATAAAAATCCTTTTTGAAAGTCTGTAGCCTCCAATACATTGCAGTGTTCATTCTTTTTCTCCAGGGTGGACATCTCTGCCCCTGTTTAGATCGCATGATATATGAGCTTTGACTGTAATTGAATTTATATATGTATATATTTAAAAAATGCATTTTTTTATATATATACTTACATAGATTTGTACCTTTTATTTTATTATTCATCTTTCTATCCTGGCATAATATTATCTTACTCTAACAAAGCTGACATTGCTTCAACAATGCATGTCAGAAGATTTAATTCAAACTGTAGTTATCATCTGTAAATATTTGTAATGGTATAAAGTCTAAATGAATAATAGAAAATGTTAATTGACACTGCTGATATGTTATGCACACTGACTTCCTTTTGAATTGTTTTTGAAAATACCATTTTTCCCTAATAAAATAAATTTTATGATGAAGTAACTAATTGAATTCAGGGTATGCATTTAGAAAGAGGTCCTGTTTGTTATCATATTGGTTGATTGCTGTTGTGTAGCAAGGGATGAAGTTGCTGTTGAAGTGCTGGGTATTCCTTAAATTGGTGTTGTTGGTGGTATCACTGCTGGCTTTGCCCCCACATCTGCTGGGATGAGAGGTAAATGTACAGGATGCCCCCCACCACAATAAAATGTATTCATCTGATTTAAACGTAACAATAAACTGGGCTTTACAAGCCAAGCACGTGTGTGTACCATGTATACCAGGCTCCATTTATAATTGGGCGTGCCGTATCCGTAAATCCCTTCGCACTCGTTCACAGTTTGTTCCCTTCTCCTGTGATGAGGTCTGTATCTGCTCCGTGCAGTATTTATCTGGGGCCATCTCAGCGAGGACGGTTTGGAGAAGTTCTATATGAGTCACAAAGCAGCAGCAATCCATTTACAAGTTCTGATGAAATGACATGGGCCAAATGATTCTCACATGCCATCTGCTTCCTTGTTTTTCCTTAGACGCAAAAGTTCTGGTGTGGGCGCAGGGTGGGTACACTGTGTGCCAGACATTTTCTTCCCCAGCTTATCCTGCTAGACAAGGCTGTCAAGCTGTTGTTATTATGCTGAACTCACAGTAATGATCTGAGAATTACTGTAATGGTAAATTATTCATAGCAATGGTAATTGTAGCAAATTTGCGGATTATACACAACGCAGGGCTAATGTTTGAGAACAACGCTTGTCTAAGCAGTATGTTTTCTATAGTCTCTAATGGCAGGACTGTTTTATCATTTACTAAAGCTAATTAAAAATTTGGTCTCAGTTACTACAGCTGGTGATATGCTAAGTTGCATAATAATTTGTGGTCCCTGAGAGTCAGTGGGAGCCATTCTGCGCCAGGGCCTACCAGCTCTCATAAGAAGAAAACTATTGGATCTTGCTTGTTTCATACCCTGATCTCTATGACTATGGCATATTAAGAGAGGAAGCTGTCACATCAGGTCCTTTTTTTCTATATATTTATTATTTATATTATATTTATTATATGTATTTTTCCCCTCCAAAGGCAGCTGTCTACTTTAAGTAACAGCATGGGTCTGATTTATTAAAGCTTTCCAAGAGGATAGGCGATTGGAAAACTATCATGGGACTATCCTATTAGAACCTAGGAAATTCAGCAAACCTGGAAAGGGTTTCTTAAAAATTATTGGGTATTAATTGGCAGATATTTTCAATCCAGGATTAGATCCATCACAGGTTTGCTGGATCACACAGATTCTCCCATGATAGTCAATCTTCTCCAGTCTTGGAGGGTTTTAATAAATCAGATCCATTGTGTTCTAGTTTTAATGAACTTATGTCATTTATAGTGAATGTGAACAGGTACAGTATAAGGTTTCTGTTTGTCTAGGCATTAAAAATAGGTGCTTCTCCTGTAGGTGAGGTTAACATCATGAGGACACACCTATCAAAGGGTATTTCAGTTTAGGTTTCAGCTCTCTCAAGACATGAATCTTCACCACAGTTATTATCTGTGCTTCTGTTTACCTAAATATCTGACTTGGAGTTGTTTAGCATTGCTCCCTACTGTGTTTCAGTGAAGATTATTTAAAATATTGAAACTAAAGCTTATAATAATAATAATAATAATTTTTATATTTACTATTATTATTTTTAATAATAAACAGGATTTATATAGCGTCAATATAATATACAGCACTATACATTAAATAGGGGTTGCAAATGACAGAAACAGACAGTGACACAAGAGGCTGAGAGGACCCTGCACAGAAGAGCTTACAATCTAGGAGGTGGGGGAAGTAACACACAATAAGAGGTGAGGTATGTAGTGCTGTGAAGTAGTGACAGTTTCAAAAATTGGAAAAAATGGTTTTGAGTTCTCTTTTAAATGAGCAAAAAATAGGAGCAATAGGACGGGAAAGACAATTCCAGAGAGTTCGGGCAGCTCTAGAAAAGTCTTGGAGCCGTACAAGTGATGAGGTTATGAGTGAGGAAGTCAGTAGGTCATTGGAGGAGCAAGGAGAGCGGTTGGGGGAGTATTTTTTTTACCAGGTCAGAAATGTAAGTGTGACAAGAGCTGTGGAGAGATTTGAAGACAAAGTACAGGAGCTTGAATTTGATTCCCAGGTGAAATGGAAGCCAATGTAGAGATCTGCTAAGAGATGCAGCAGAAGAGGAGCGGAGGGAAGGATGGATAAGTCTGGCTGCAGAATTCATAGTAGATTGTAGAGGAGAGAGTTGGGTTAGTGGAATACCAGAGAGGAGGAGGTTACAGTAGTCCAGACGAGAGAAGATAAGAGCGTGTACAAGGAGTTTGGTGGTCTCAGGGGACAGGTAGGGGCGGATTTTGGAGAGGTTGCATAGGTGAAAGTGGCAGGACCAGGGGATGTTCTAAATATGGGGGGATAATGAGAGGGCAGAATCAAAGGTGACACCAAGACAACGTGCCTGAGGGTAGGAATAAAAAACAGTGTTGTAATATGTCAGGGAGAGATTTGGAATTTGGGGGGGGGGGGGGACGATGAGTTCTGTTTTATTCAGGTTGAGTTTCAAAAATCTGTCAGACATCCATGATGAGATGACTGACAGGCAGCATGAGACACCCCTGATACAAGTCAGGGGTGGACAGGTAATAAACCCTTTAAAATAACTTTCAGTTGTTTGGGAACTCTGGGTATAATTAATATATACACAGCTCACAGCACATTAGTGTGATGGCCAGTGGGAAGAATGCACCCCTGCAGATAGACAAAATGATCATTGGGGTCAACTTGACCATTGGGGACTTGAGAGGTCCAAATTGCTCATAAATCAGAACTCTAGAGTTTCACGGAACCTAGGTGAGAAAAACTGCTCTTATATTTAGCGTGAGATATGGCAATGTCACTATTGTGCTCCTGGCTGTTCTCGTTGCTGGAGAGAAAACTGTATTTGAGGACCTAATGACCTAATTTTTTGGGCATGCCACATTGCTGAACTGATCATTCAAATGAAGCAACCCCAGATTGGGGACTTCTTGGGGTCAGGCAGTTATATATATATATATATATATATATATATATATATATGGAACTCTATGCAACTTGTTTTATTAGCTTTTGCTAATTACCTGCAAAACCTTTTTATACATTTATTTTATTTATGTACAAAGGGAATGACAGAAAGGTTGATCAGAGATGACTGACGCAATTAAATCTTCAGATTTTTTCACTGCAGATTAAACAGTGTGAAGTTTCATGCATTCGGGAGAAATTTTGGCAGCTGTAGAGTTCTTGCACAGGTCAGCATGTTTTTTGAAGGGGCTAGAATTTCCTAAATAAATGGTTGTAGTTGTCAGAAGGGAGCTGTAGTCTTCTTGGTAAATACTTTCCCACATACAACACTTCATTCAGGAGGCTGTTGTAAGCAGCACGTTGTAAACCTAGCTTGAAGTAAATGGTTAATGTAAAAGACACAAGGAGGCTTATATCACTGCCCTCTCCCTCTAAACATGCTATTACTATCATTGTTAGAATTACTACCCTGGAACAGATATGCAGGTAAAGATTTCTGATTTTTCTTACCTGCACACGTGCTTTAAGTCAGCGACTCAGAAAGTAATAACTTATACTATAGCCCAATTCTAGGTTGTATTTTAAAATAAATATACTTTTTGCAGGTTTGGTCATTAAAAAAGCAACTCTGTCTGCAATACTATCTCTTGGGTAGTGTACCTTAAAGATTCCCTTCTCCAAGGAACAGCATTGGTCTTCCTAATGGTGCCCAGTACTATTCAGCCTGTTCATTGTGACTGTAGGGTGTTGTGGACCCATGTCACAAAACTTCAATGCGGGTTGTATATTTGCAATGGCAGCTTCCATATTTTTTAGTATTGATAAAGTTCCTTTAGCAACCATTTGTTCCTTGCACTCTGGGGTTCTGTGTATATACACTCAGTAACCAGCAACATTAGAAAAGGCAGCAAAGTTATGTATAAGGAGAAGAATAAAAGAGCAGAATGAAAATGTATTAAGGAATAAAAATGTAATGTTGATTGCCTAGGGTTTTAAGGGTGAACTGTATTATATACACATCTGTCTGTTTCTGCTCTTTATCCAGAGCACTGCAAAATTTTGACTTTCCACTTACAAGCCCTTCACTAACAGTCCATCTTTGCTCATTAATGTGCATGTCATCATACACTTATTTTTATGATTTCTGTGGGTTTATTGTCTGCGTAGTTGTTTATGTGGATAGTTAGACAGCCAGTCATAATGATAACATGATTTCACTTAATTTGACTTGTCTATATTGGCTTACATTCCTGAAAGCTTGTAAAATGGATGTTGGCTAAAACCAGAAAATAATATCTCCCTGCAGCTGGACACTTGTTAGTGGTTCACACCTTGTCAGACTGTATCATAGTGTTCAGTGTCTAGAACATCACACCTAAGTTAGATCTGGCGGAGCGTTCTGAAGAAGGACTTACATTTAGTTGATTGTTTAGGGAAGGTTTTGTCCTTTCAAAGAAATTTTGACCTCCTGATATCTGCTGCTTGCCCTCCACTTTTTATTCTATCGACACGTTAATGTACACACTATGTATTTTTCTACAGAAAGGCAACTCATATATTTATTTTAAGCATTTATCCTTAACCCCTCATTGTGGTTATTGGTTATTAAGCTATTGTGTGTTACTTCCCCCACCTCCTAGACTGTAAGCTCTTTGGGGCAGAGTCCTCTCCTCCCCCTGTGTCACTGGCTGTATTTGCAACCCCTATTTATTTTACACCACTGTATAGTATGTTAGCCCTGTATAAATCTGGTTTATTATTAATAATAATAATAATAATAATAATAAATATTGAAACAAATAAGTTACATACACTGGTAGGTACCAAGGTATATGATTACTGATTCTATCTGTTTTCTGCAGTGTTCCAGTTTATCACAGTTATGGTAATATGATTATTTATAGTGATCAGTGAGGTTTGTTAAATCTGTCTTGATGTTCAACAGCTGAACTGAACTACAAACCTAACTGAAATTTATGGGGACTGAATTATGTTTTTTGGCCATTTTTAGGGCAAATAGGCAAAATACCGTAAAAATAAAAACCATGGAAAGATGGGCACTGCCACTGCTGTGACATATGCACCAATTCAAAGGAAACAAATAAAATTGTTAAAGCTGAATTGACACCAATCAGTTAAATAACAAGCTTGGAGAATGCCTTAAAGCTGTTTGTGATCATTTATATATTTGTAAAAAAAAATGGCTTGGGTTCCTCTAGATATTTGAACTAGATCCTTATCTATTAAAAAATCCAAGTAGACCCTTATCCAGGCAAAACCTTCTCCTTCCTACCTGCAAAGGGTCCTTATTCAAATGTATAGACTTCTTCCACACTCCCAGTGTCTCCAAAATAGGATGAAAGGTGACATTAGTACCCACTTACTCAATCCCACAAAAAGTTAATAAACCAAATTAAACATCTCTAAACAAAACATCTAAATCTAATCTAATCCCTAAACACAAACAAATAATTACAACTTTAAAACAAAGTTTATAAATGACCATAGAAGTAGTTACATCATCATTTACATAATGTAATCAATAACAATTACTATGTCTATTGATGTAATTCACAAAGGTCAGGCAGGGCATTATGGGACCTTGAACATTCAGTTTATATAATTTTAGCATCGGAGGTTATCCCCCAAACTTTAAGCACGTATGATTCTGATCAAACCTCATTAGCCCTGACCCTGAACCCCATCCCTTTATATTTATGTAGGGTTTATTTAACAAGTAGCACCATCAAAGCCATTCTGTTGCTTAAAAAAACAAAACCAAACAAAGTCCAAAATTTATAAAGCAACAGGTAGATGTGTATCAGCTTCGAGACTCTGGCTTATTTTACTAATTTGGACATGTTGAAGTTTTTGCATTTCCCGGTGGCTATATGAGCAGAAGGTAACAGAGAAAGTGTGAGGGACACTGAGAACTCTACATCTACCAATTCCAAGAGGACGCCATCTGAAACACGTTATCATAACACAAACAGATCTCTTTTATGTTTCTTGTTATGTCTGCTGACTTCAGTATATGTGAATGCTATGTTCACTGAATGTATTTTCTTTTATTTGTATAGGGATAGCTGTTTCTCACCTGTCAGTCCTGAATCATGCCCTCTTGTCCAGGCATTCATCTGTCCCAGTCGAAGCTTCATAACACACAGCCACGTTCAGCTGAAGACTGGCTTACAGACCCAGGACCGCCACCTTTTCCTCTTCACTGACATCCTCATTATTGCAAAGTCCAAGTAAGTATAAAGTGTCACATTTTAACCCTAGACATCAACATAATATTATTATTATTTTATTATTAAACAGGATTTATACAGCGCCAACATATTACGCAGCGCTGTACATTAAATAGGGATAACATACCTTTTTGGATGTTCAAAATAAAATACTATCTTAATTGTTGAAACAAAATACTATACCAACAAACAAGTAATATTCACCAGTATCATTGCCTACCCCACCAAGCTTCTTTTAGGGCAGTTGTGCAGAATGGTAAGGATCTTTTAATTCAACAGTTTGGGCAGCGGGACTGATATTATCTGTTTGCTTTACATGAATATCTTGATTACAATTTGTAGATTAACAGTGTCACTTTAAGAATAAGAATTTCCAATTAAATAAGGCTAAAAAGGGAGTGTAGCAATTATACATTTGGCATACATTTTTACCAAATCATTTTTTTGCTGCCCTTCCCTCCTGCATGGAACAAACACAAGTTTGATTAACAAGGTCAAGGTCCTAATTACTTTAACAAAGAAAAATGTATACTGTTGCCTACAGGAATTTTCGTCAAACTTCCAGCCTTGACTATAAAAATGACAGTCAGCGTTTGATTTGTTGCTTTAAGCCAAACTTCCGCTTTTATCTTTTTTTCTCATTTTTTTGCATTAGTCCCAGTTTCCTATTGTTTCACAGTAACCATTGACAAATAAAGAACTAGATCAGATAGTTCTCCATAACTGTTAAATATTACCATGAGTATTAAACAACATACTCTTTTATTTTATCTTAAAAGGAACCATGTTCCTAAAGTACTGTACGTATTACACTGTGTCCTTGAATATCATTGTTGTCGTAGTTTGTTAGGTCATCGCTGTGATTATATGGGGGGATGGAGGTTGGTAATACAATGCTGGCAAGCCAGCTTTCCCTTATTATGTAAGAAAGCTGCATCCAGATCTCTTGTTTTTCAGGAAGTGGATGTGTTTTGTGTAGTTTGTCTTTTCTAATGGGAACAATCAGGAAAAATGAACAATTAAGCTTTGGGTAAAATATTTCCAGTGCTGGCATTATAAAAGCAAAATTAGTGAAAGGAAATGATCATGCTATCAACGAATACTCAGGGTTATTATTGTCAAACAGCCTTTGCCAAACTTTTTTCAGCCATGTACCACTATCATCACTTGTATCAGATGTTGTCTACATAACATCTACAAGCATTGAAGTGAATGTAAAGAAGTATATTAGGAATCAAGTAACCATTGCTCTTAACAAGAATATTGTTTTTAGTTTTTATTTATACTTATCGTTTCTAACTATTCTGTCTTTTTTAAAACCCCAAATGAAATAATTGATAACATAAGTATCAAGTAAACAATATTATACAGACTTTTCTGTTCCTTCTTTCTTCATTTCCTTCATTCTTCCTATTCCATCATAAGATTGCTAAAAAATCATTAAATCCACGTAATCCACGTAGTAAATGCTTCTTGAGTATAGAATCTGGCCCTCTGGCAAATATTACTACACTGCAGAAATGGTTTAATAAAATAAAATACATTAATCCCTTAAGGGGACAAATCTCTTATTTCTGGTCTATTTTGTTCAATAAATGTAACCCTTATAAGACTTCTGGATCTGGCTGGATCCATAGTAAAGATGCGCTTCTCTTTCATACCTCTCAGTTCCCCCCCACCACCTAATTTAGCACCTTCAGCCAACGGATATCAAGTTGCATGCAATCGTTTTGCTATATGAAACTGTGTGACTTTCTAATAGCTCTAATAGCCAGTCTTTTTGTCTGAAGCAGTCTGATTAAAACATTAATTTTCTCTTACTTACTAGAAAGCCCAGCATGGTTTAAATCTGTGTGCAAGATAAATCTGTAATAAACACAAGATTTTATAAAAATAAATTTAATTATAGTTTTCCTTTCAACAGATAATTTTAAAACACATATAGCTACACGCCTAGAGAGCACAATGGGTACAAGATAACAGTAGTACATATATGAGTTGTTATAGCTGACAGTTATGGCTGAAGCATGTGGCATGTTTATGGCCAAGGATATTATGCGACTCTTAGACTTGATCTCTATTTATAAACCTGATATAGTAAACACGACCTTGGGAATTAAAGGAAGTCACTGCGTGTTCTTGTGTTGCACATAATCCTCCCTTCCCCTGACCTGTTAGGTAATCTTTGGAACTAGTCTGAATTTCTGCTCTTTCTATCTGGTCATGTTCTATTTTCTCATTTTCTCTGGTTTTCCCGCAGGCCAGTCAGACCCTGCTGGGTTTATATTCTGCTCTAAAAGAGAATACAAGTGCATACCAGTACACACCCTATTCCCTGGGTGGTAAAGCAGAACTACTAAAACAGATTAGAAGTGAAGATTCATTTTCTTACAAATGATCATTTCTGTATAGCTTACATGACATTGATACAATCAACAGATTGGCTTCACAAAAAAATATAGAAATGAATATAGAATATAAAAATTATTAACTGGTACACATATTTAGACAAATAATTGTTCTTAGTCTTCATTTATTATTGGCTGTATTTTCTACTTACACGTTTTTCTTTTGTTTTTAGATCCCCATCACACTATAAACTGAAGCACCATGTGCGAGTTAGTGAGATGTGGACAGCATCATGCATGGAGGAAGTCTGTGAAGGCAGCACATACCCAGAGAGGTCATTCGTCGTTGGCTGGCCCATTACCAATTGTGTTGCCACATTCAGGTATGTGTGGTTAGGTTGATATTTGATTCATAGAAAGCAGAATGTAATGGCTACAACTAAGAAGAGACTAGGGTGAGCAGTGGAAATAGCTGTCCTTATAAAATGACTTACATGTCACGGTGGGTAGCATGAGCCAGCTTAAAATCTAAGGAATCACAGATGAAATAGCATGTGAATCTTATATGGTAGCTGCACCAGGTACAAGGACACACCTGGAACAGACTGAAGGGAGTATGTCATTTAGCTGGCTGAAAATCCTCTTGAAATCCCTTGGCAAGCGCTGAAAACCAATAGAAAGACAAACATTAGTTTCAGTAATTAAGCCCATATAACAAAGACAAATGGACAGAATGGATATGGAGGCATGGTGTTCTAAATCTTGGTGAACCTTATAGACTTCAGTTGTCTATTGTTTCCACCCCAACAATCCAACCAACAGTTATTCATAAAAGGTTCCTCCAAAGATTGTTTTTCACTTTCATAGTGGGCAAACAAATCTTACATTGTATGATAGGTTGAACAAAGTTGAAAGAGGGTGTTGTAGGAACGCTTTAGTTGTATGCAGACGACCCTATGTAACACCCATATATAATACTAAGCCTCCATGTCAGGGGTAGACTAGGGATTATAAGGTCAGTTTAAAAGGCTAGATGTCTTTCAGACAGTAAATAGGGCTCTGTCTGACTTTCTGCAGCTTCTAATGCACAAAGTTAAAAGCTCAAAGCAAGCAATTTCAGTACAGGAGAGGAATTTGTACAACTATGCAAAAATAAAGGTAAGGCTGAAACACAGCTTTAGTATTAAAATGAACATATTTTCCTAAAGATTACACCGCTGCATATTTTGAAAGGTCAGGAATGTATCCATTCAGAGTGAAGGGTCCACTTTAAAAGGAATGTAAACAACTATAGAACTATTTGATCTATATAACTTTGAACTATAGAACTGATTTGACTATCAGTCTGAGACTGATTATATGACTGTAGTAGAAATAAGTCTTGACATTTTTAATTTACAAAATGGCCTGTGTTATATTCATTTTTAACAAAAATTTTCCTTTAAAGGACTCTTTCTTTACCTAGTACAATACTGCAATGGAAATAGAGCCTTCAATTTGCTTTATATAAATGTCATTTTTTACATACTGGAAGGAATGTGATATACAGTTGTAACTGTCTGAAATAAACTACTGGATTATCATTTCTGTACCTTTAGAAAAATTTACGACTGTTTAATGAAGTGTAACCAATTAGATATTTAAAGAATTCATTTGTGTAAATTTTAGAGACATTTGCGTGTTAATATTCTCCTGATAAACAATATTTTGGCTGCAGCTGCTTGTTGGATGAACTGCAGTGAAAATGAACACTTGTTAAATGACTCACTGGCTGCCGTGCTGTTCAAAGAGAGCCTGGCTCTGTTTAGTAAATTCATTATTATTAATTATAATAATTTTTATTTCTTCACCATGAAGTGAGCCGGGGCATTATTGCTGTCTTTCAAAAAACAATGGGCAAATTCATAAATGCCCACTAAATGTGTTACATTCCTCTTATTTTCATTGTAAAAATTGATTTTGGCCATTGCATTGGAGTTATTATGCACAAATATGATTTCCTCAGACAGGATATGATAATAACTTAAAGTGAAATCCATATCTAAGCTGATAATAATACAGTGTAACTCCCAACAAAATGTGAAACCCTAATAATAAATTCTTCTTTTCTCCCTTATAGTCTATTTTATATGCCATTAAAAGTATTTTATTATAGTAAATCAGTTTAAAAGGTGCAAAAATTTGAGAACTCCCGTGTGTCTAGTGCTCAGTTCTTGTGTTATCTCCCAAGCTTTTTTGTGACTACAGTATGATTAGCCTTTAAATTTTAAAAATTGCTAAGTAGGTGAGTTTAAGTAGTTTGGAAAGAGAAAACTGGGTATCGATGGCAGAGGTCCACAAAAGTGCCATGTGTTGTTAGATGTAAGGCTGGTTTGGGGTTTAGCTTTAATAATAAAAAGAACAGATTTTGTTGCTGTATATTGTGACAGGTCAGGAATGCATCCATATTACCAATTAATGAAGTGTCTACATTAAGAGAGGTGCAAACAACTATGAACCTGATATGTTTTGGTGAAGCCAAGGCTTGACAGGTACTCTTTACAAAATGGTCTGGTGTTTTGGGTAAAATACAAGCTTGCATGTCCAAGTAAATTGGATGGTATTGAAATAAAAAAGTAAAATATCAAGTTATAAAAATGTATATGTATTCTTCAGATCATGAATTTACAGTGATTTGACTATATTGGTGAATCCTGCTCAGTAATACAATTATTCTTCTTTTGAAGAAAATGGATAAAATGGACATTCTACTGACTATTATTTTTATTAAACAGTATTAATATAGCACCAACATATTACACAGCGATGTACATTAAATGATAGACTTACACAAACAGTGACACAGGAGTAGTAGAGGACCCTGCCCCAAGAGCTTAGAGGAGGGGGAAGTAGCACACAATAGGAGAGGGCAATTCACACTGGTAACACTTCCTAGTCTTTTGGATGCCTCTTTGTCCTAAATTTAAGCATTGCAAACTTATCTAAAGTGTCTTCTGATAGGATCAACAGGTATGGTATATATAGAATGTTTTGGGGAAAACTTAAAAAAAAAAAACTATCCCAGCCTTACTGGTATGGGCAGCATACCTCCCAGATGTCATTTTCTTTTCTTGTGTATTTTTTTATATTCCACCTTTTCCTTTTATTTCAGTAGAAATATATACATGTGTACAGATGGACTTACTCTGATTAACAATGTCTCATATTGGCAGGCACTCTTACTTTCTCTGTGACAGCAAGCAAAGTGTAAAGATTTCCCAGTTACTGCCTTTCTGTACAACATAAAATCAAGAAAGGAAAGATAAAATGTAGGCATTGTATACCTGAATGGATAATACCCACTTGGTGGATATATATGGGATGGGTTAGGGAGAGGTTAGGTAATCCTTTATATAGTAATTGCAGTAATGTGACAAATATTAAGAGTAATGATGACTGTACGACTATCATACTTGTTATTATTCCACACCTTGATTGCCTTTTCTTCTATACTTAGATTCTCTGTAGTAAAATAGCCACATATGCTATGTAGATCAAGGTTTTATGACTAAGAGTTCATCCAAAGGGCTGAGTGTGATTATCCACTTGTTCTGTAATAAGGAATCGGGATCCAGTCATACTAAACTCTAGACTTGAATTTGGAGGGTAGTAAACAATCTTGCATCTCTAGTAGCTGTTTACTTTAATAATAACTATAACAATATTAATTTGTATAGAGGACACATGAATACAAATGTAAAGAAATAGAATATGGCATACATTTTATAAGACATGATCTTGTCGTGATTTTACTATATTATGGATTTTTGTAATGAAAGCTTCTCCTGTTAAAAAATAAGAAAGAGATAATTTAACACATTTTAGTTTTCTCACTGATGTCCCTTTTCTGAAGTTCATTTCTTAACTTTCATTTAGCCATGTACCTCCTGGAGCAGATGTAGCTGCTGGGTTTGTGGAGGACTAAATACAGATGGAGACTTCTATGGAAGGGATTGTTCCCTCCTGATTTTTTTTCAGATCATTGTGACTAAGACAAGATTCTACAGCACAGAAAAAATAAATAAGCATAGTAAAAATAAAGGCAACATACCACTAAGTCTACTACATTAAGGACTTTTCTTTAATCCCCATCCAAACAATATTCCCAGTTTTGGATAGGGTGGTATTGTGTTAGATACTCTAGTATAATTTTATTGCAGTCTGTGACCTATGTGTAAGGGACTGAATATAGATGACAATCGTACATTTTACAGTTGTCACTAGACCAGGAAGGAAGGGAACATTGTCATTAGTGGCATCTATTTCAATGATAATTGTCCAGCAACAGGGATTTCTGCTCACTGTGGGGGGATTTCCTTTTACATCCCGCTGCATCTCCAGGACAGAATAAAAGGAAAAATGGGGACAGCAATATAAACTTAACAGAGCGTATATACAGATATACTTATGTCAAACAGGTTGGCAGCTGCAGTAACAGAGGTATATTGCTGTTGGTGTGTTACATTAGGAACTAATTAGGGTAATGAGTATAGAAAAAATGTGTAAAAAAGAAAAGACCTTCAAAAACATGGGGCAACTACCTGACTCCATTCTTCAGCCAGCCTTGTGATTTAGTTCTTCACATATGTCAGACTGTCCTGGTCATCAGTCACATAATTTTATGAGCCCAAGCAAGATATTGGAGTATCTGTATATTTGATTTATTAGCAAAGGGAGAGTGTTTTTTTCCAGAAGGAAGAGAGAGGGCATCAGCTGAGACCATCAGCAGCTTTGCAGGCTTCCCACACCTTCCCACACGCCAGGAATCTTTTACAAAGTTTGTTGCCTTACCATAGAAATTCTAGCTAGTGCATTAAACATACTGACCTGGGTATGCTGTCTGAATCACAAACACTCCTTAAAATCTAGTTAAAGGTGTCTTGTCAAGTTGTTTGAGAAGACCAGAATTAAAGATCATATATCTAAGCCCCATGTCCTGGATGTTGAATTGGTCCAACTGAAGACATCTGTGTAAGTCATAGTAAATAATAGAGACTTTGTTAATGTCCAGAAAGACTTCTACCATTTCCACATTTACTGTATCTTGAATTTGCTGCTTCAAAAAATGTTTCCCAACTTCGACGTCCAGTGTTACGGCTGATTGACTTTTTGCAGCAGGACCTGAGTTATAAGTCTGAAACATTCTCCAAGTCCTCAGCTTTAACACTAGAGTACGGATGTGAATATTGTTATGGAACAGCAGTTTCAAAATAAGTTGACATAATGGGGGTCCAGAAATATGGGCCCTTAAAGTCTTTAATTGTTGGCCTAGTTATTGGAATAATGGGTAATGGCTAACCTCCTTATTGTTTGGATAGTCCTAATCGTTTAGGATGGTGAGCTGGCCTGGTGTTGACTAAAATAGGAGAAAAAGAAAATTACGATAGCATCAGCATATAATGATAGCATATAGCATCATTTTTACATAATATATAAATACATATATCTGCATTTTTAGTCCGTAGTCTATTGTAGACTATAATGACATTCAGACTCAGAGGCTGAATCAGAGGCTAAAATGACCCTGTACAGTTTAAATAGATTTAAAAATAAATGTTACTGTAGAACAATGTTGAAACTGTTTTGCTGTCTTCATGAGTCTTATGACTGGTTCTCCTGCTAAAACACTAAAAGGCAAAGTTTCCCATGTTTCAATCTTCACTGTACAAGAATCACCACATCAAAGAACAAACAGATGGCTACTAAAGTGTATATTTAAGCTCAATTACACTTTTAGAAAGTTAACATAAAGTGCTGTAGCCACGTACACCAATCACTGACCTAACCATCACAATACAATACTGCTAATATGTTTAATTTGCAGTTTCAGCTGAAGATTGATTGCAAAGTACACCTGCTTAGGAACATATGTGACAAAATCCAAATGTTTATCAAGAAGAGTCCGTTCTTGTTGCTGGAAAACTGGCAGGAGTACATTGTTTCCTTAAATAACTCTGCGGAGAGCACTGATCTCCTTCCAGTTATGCTGTGGTTTCAGAGTGTTCTTAAGCAGTAAGGGCTGTATCAGGCTTCCAAATAACAGCAGAAAAAGTGTAATATATATATATATATATATTTTATCAGTACAAAAACTCAACAACATATATTCAAGTTCATTATTAAAAAAAAAGATTATTTAAATGCATAGGTTTAAAAATTCATGTGAAGCCACACTGTCTGTCACCCCTTTCAAAGTATTGTCCCTAAATCTAAACTAAGTTCCAAACTATAGGACAAACATAGCAATGTACAAAATGAGAGCAACCTCACCAGGATACAACCCCTTTTTCTTTATAGATGCCCTAGATCACATAAATCCCCAAATGGGTGCTAGAGACCTCCATATACTTTTTACCCCAAATTCAGCAAAGCAAGAATGGCTGCTGCTATGAACAATTAAAAATTAGCAAAAAAAAAAGGTGACTATACAAATCAGTAAATTATTCCCCACAATAGCATTTTAACATCTCAGATGGACAGAGGTTAATGTTGTATACATTTGCAACCACATCTTCCCTAAGCAATGTTGGGAAATGTCACATGTACTGCTTTTTATGTCAGTTTGCCAATGTGAACCTTTCCTTTCACATGCCTGTTATTTTTTGTATATATATTTGCCTACACTTTATTTTTTTTCATATTAGTAAAAGTAATATTTTGTTTTATGTTTTACTTGTTTTTGTGCCGAAATCCATAGGCCTCTTGTAATACACTGGAGCTACAATTATAGGTCACCCCATACTGGTGAGGTTTGCTATTGTAACCTCTCAGTTCACTTACAATCATACTATCATGAGTTTATGTAGATTCAACAATGAAAAGAAAGTTCATGTGTTAAATCAGGTGATCCACCACCCACCACCTCCATATTAGTATACGGTTTCATTTTACTGAATTCCCTGACCTGGGTGTGCTGTCTGAATCATAAGGCTGACTGAAGAGAGTTACAGATTTGCTTGGCAGGTAGAACAGTTTGGAAATATGTGCATTGGCTGTGTATTTAGCTGTGTTCCTGAAGAGAGGCTTTAGTGTAATATATTTCCTGAATATATAAAATGTTCCCTTCATTAATCGTGAATGTGTTTTTCTTTCGCAGTACTCCAGAAGAGAAAGAAAAGTGGTTTATGCTATTTGAAAGGTAGGTTGCTTCTTTTTATTGTAGATGGCTTCTTTTAATTAGGGTAATACCATTGTTTTCCTACAGTGTAAAACACGATCCTATGATTTCCTCTTCCCCCATTGGTAAAAGTTAACTTTACAGATATTAACTTATAGACATAGACACTCCTAGCCCATCTGATCTGTTATTGGCCTGATCAAAATTCCTGTGTAAATTTTGATTCGCTGAACATTCATTTGGTGATTCCAAGATCTCCTTCTATCATTACTAGATTTCTCTCAAGGGGTCAGTATACCTAACATATTTTATAAAGGATTTAGGTATAGGCTCATTGGAATAACTAGCCCCCGTCTTGAAATAAGTTTGTACAACTCCAGAGCTACTTCTGCTATTAGTTCCAGTTATGTTCCTTGTCCATCTGGGTGTTCTTTGCTTCTTTTGGGTGTTCAAGCTCCACCTGTTTCATTCCCTTAAAAAATCCAACATGGAATGCAAGTGTTCCTTAAAATGGGCACAGTAAGGTTTAGTAGCCTCTAGGGGCTTATTTTTATTGGGTATAATATAGCTATTTAGAGGAATATTTGACTGTATGGGATATTTCTTTGGAAATGGGTCTACTTATTCTATGAAGGCTGTCTTCTTTCAATAATGGTTCCCTTATCCCCTCATCCCCACCCCTCTTCTACTTTTCAGATCTTTTATTGTTAGGAATCTGTTTTTTTCTGCTATTTTATATTATTTTCAACTGTTTTGCAACCTTTCTAGATGTATAATTTAGAATAAATGAAGGTTATATTACCTCCTTTTTATACATACCTTGTTTTTGTGTATTATATTGTAAATACTTTTATTTTGATCACATATGATGTCTAATATTTATAATTGTGTCACTATTTTACAGTCATTTGGGTTGCAATAAAAAAAAAGTTTTTTTAATAAAATGTCCACAGCTGATGTGTAGATCTAGCAACATAACCACAGATATTTCACCAATAGAGACCAAAAAAATGGATACTGTGCTTATTACTGATGAGCCCTTCCAGCTTAGGTGATCCTATGGAATTTTTCAAGTAGAAGATCATATTCCAGGCTAACTGGAGTCCACACCTAGGCTGACATTTTTTTACTGCCATTGCTATCAATAGGTCCTAAAACCCACATAGATGCATAAAAATGTGGACAATGCATCCCAATACATCACTTTGGCTTTTATGTTTGAAATATTTTGCTAGGTGTTTTAGGGACATTTATTAACTATATATTGCTATGCAGTGTTTAAGGGTTTTATATTAGCACAGCAAGATCTTCATAACTACTACTATCAACTAGAACAAATAAAAGCAATGGCTAATCTGTATTTTTACTCTGATATTCTGCACAACACCTAGGTGTGAATGGACCCAAACTCTACAATAAATATAAAAACACTGATATATTGATTTGTGTAGGATGACCCATGATGACCCATTAATGAACCTTTTTTTCTATTTTTTTTTTTTATAAGTGGGTAATGTGTGTTGATTGGATGGCGGCAGCTTTAATGTAGTCAAGTGATAGCACGTTGCACAGTAAGAGGTAGCTTCATAAAATCAGGCACTTATTAAACAAAAAGCACTGCACTTTGGTTTTCTTTATCATTCTTTTGTAATACAAACTGCTCCTTTTCCCTGTACCTTATATAAATCACTTTCCTTAAAAAATGCTTACCGTCAAGGATATGATGGATAGGTTTATTGTGATACAGAGATGCATGCTGGACGATCAGCTGCTGCTGGATTCCTGTGGTCTTCCTGGCTTTCTTTTCAGTCTGCGGAATTTGTGCTGTTTGGACTGGAAAGTTCAAGTCCACTTTTTTATTGTGGTGTTGAAATGAAAAGTAATCACTTTTCTAACAGCTAACAAATCAACACTCAACATTTTGTTTCTACCTTTTCCTATTTTTAGAAAGGAAAAGGAAAGCAACCATATACAGTATATGTGGGCTGAAGCTTAAAAGGGAAAGTCCACCAAAAAGTGATATTTATTGTTACGTCTAATTGACCAGTCATCCCCTGGCTTGTAATATCTCTAAGAGCCACTCACAGAAAGATCTCTATGATGTAGTTTTTGGCTCCGAACCTTCCTTTGGTCATATTAGACTGTTTTGCTCACTTTTGGATGCTTACTTTTCCACTATAATAAACAATATCTGATAGTAATACTTTTTTGTGAGTTTATTAATATGTTTAATATTAATAAAAAGAAACAAAACAATAGCAAAATATTATCTAAAGGAAGAAGGGTAGGAAGGAGTTATTAGGAGCTGATTAACATTAATAAATTAAATAACCTATAAGTGTTACTAAAACATTCAACAGTGTGTTTTTTCAATAATTTTAAGGTTGCTTTAGCTGGCCATATACAGTTCAGAGGTAATCATTTAATTTGCTATACCATTGCTGCACAATTCTTATCTGCCTGCACTGTTCAACAAGTTTACACAGAAGAAACATGAGCTGTGGTCCAGGAGTTGCTGGGGAGAAGGAGCAGGACATACCAAGCACACTCAAATTATTTGAATTAATGTTTTTGGGTCTATCACCACTTAAATCATTAAAGGGTTATGTCATTCCAAAAGTGATAGGTGGAGCCTGGTCTTTGAGGTTGAGTCAGCCTTTAATTTTTATATGCCTTGGGTGTTCCTAAGCTTTCATTGCCATCATTTCAGACTCTTTTCATGACTACCAGGGAGTTTTGGGTAATTTCCTTAACTGTTGTGTATTACAGCCCCACATTTTCCTGAAGCCCTGCATCTATGCTGTGATAATTTTTAGGGTGGCTTACCTCTCCCTGGTATATTGAATTTTTGTGCTTCATTCTAAATAATATAATATCAAGAAACATAACTAGGAGAGTGGGCACCTCTCATAATGACCACAACATGTGTGCTTATACCCAAGTAATATAGAAAATTGCCAGGTGATCAATTTCTCCAGCACCTACAAAAAATTATTGTACTGTTTATTGTACTGTATGTGTTCACTGTTCCATCACCACTGCAGTTACTTTACTTTTTTAGATGAGCCAAATATCTACTTTTCTCCCACTACATGTGTCCAGTAGAGAGCAGGAGGAACCACTATATGCAGCAGGAGGAGCAGATAGATATTCATACATCCAGAAGTGTGAAGTACCTGTAGCACAAGGGGAAGTAAAAAAGACTATGGTCCTGATTTATTAAAGCTCTCCAAAACTGGTGAAGATGGCCCATCATGGTAGAACTTGGGTGATCCACCGTACCTGGAATGGATCTGGTCTAGCATTAAAAACATTTGGCATCTAAAAGCAAATGATTATTAAGAAATCCATTTAAGGTTTGCTAGATCACACAGGTTTTCCCATGATAGTCTATCATCTCCAGTACTGGAGAGCTTTAATAAATCAGGCCCAGTTTTCCACACATTGGCCAGCGTAGGTAAGTATAGATGACCCAGTTTTTTGGGCTGGCCTTCATGTATAAGTGGGTCCAGGGTCATTTTATAAACACTTGTGCTCTAAAGTCAGTTTGGAAGCCAAACAAACTACTGCTGGGATTGACTTATCACATTTATTTACCAATGGATTAAAGAAAACTAATGCAGAAGAGAGGTATTTGCCTGCATTAGGCAATCCCATCCCTTATATTATTTTTCCAGTAACTGAAAAATGAAACTTCATTACTTGTTATTGCCAGCTGTTCCATTTGTACTCCAGGATTCATTAATCAACTCAGCAAATTTTAAGCATTTGGGAAGAAAATGAAGCACTGAAGAAACCTACATAGAAAGAATAGACAAACCATGCAAACAACGACCTTAATAAACCATATTATTCAAACAACAATTATGTTTTTCTGTGAAAATGTCAAGCACTTTCAAGTCACATATCTGCATTACAATGATTTTTTACAAACTTCTTTGCTGATTTATACTTAATTTTGTTCAGTAGATACCCAGACAGGCCATTCACGTAAAATCCTCAAATTGAGGGTTAAGTCCAACTCAAGTTTTTGTCTCCCAATTAAAATAAATGAACTAAAACAAAGGCCGTAACTGCAGAACGTCTAATCTGTGGTCCAGATGAATGATCCTTAGCTAGAATTGAATAGGTGTTTAAAGTAACCAACCAATGTTTTACTGGATGTATTAATGTTCTTACCATTAAAATTGAATGGTGTATAGCTACACCTGTTCATAAGAGCAAATTGAAATTCCTGTAAAAATGACTATCGTTTCCAATTGCCCTTCATAATAACGATCATTATTCGTTATTATGAAGATCTAAGCCAGTTTAAGAATCTTCTGCATCTAGTTTTTTTTGTCAGATGACAAATTCCAACATTGAGTACTATGGTCCCATACACAGGCCCCTAGGTCACTTATTGCCCAGTAGCAAAAATGTGGCTGGCAGGTTTAACAACAGTATGCAGGAAAGGAACATGCTTCCCATCCAATATTCTTGGCATAAACATTTTGAAGAACCTTCAGCTGACTTAGCTCTTCACAAAGGCAAAAATCTGAATCGCAGGTGACAGGACAGATATTGTTTTTCTTTTATCTGTTTTATCTGAGCTCTTTTTTCTTGCAGACCAGTGAACTAATTATATAAAAATTGAAAAGGTTTTAAGGGGAATCCTATCAACAAATTGCATTCTCTTCCCATAGGTGCAAAGAAGGAAAACTTTATTTTTTTGTAGTTTTAGAAAATCACAGACTGTAAAGTAAAATGTGTTTTTTTAATCTATTGCAATACAAAATGTCTTGTGTATATACATTATATATCTCTGGTATTTCATTTTGTAAATTGAATTTCCTTTGAAGCTTTAGCCTTTAAAACCTTTTTTCTATTCTTGTTTATTAGATATATCATGGAAGAGAAAGAAAACGACCACCCAAAAATCATTCCTCTAAAGATTATTACAAAGGATATTGGGAACTGTGCCTATGTAAGTGTTTGTATAAATTCATTCGATTTCACGTAGGTATACTGACGTCTGTAACCCAGGTTAGGAAAATATTTCTCTTCATAACATTCCATGAAACACATTTTCTCAAGTATGTACAGCACTCAGAGATTCTTTGTGTTCACTCAATGAAGGTGGCCTAATCGGCAATGGCAGTTATGGTGCAACAATAGCTTAATTGTTTTGTTTTTAGATATAGGTGGGTATGAACCTCATTCAATTTTTCTTTATTGCTGAGAGTGTCATTTTTGTGGAGATTCTTCAATGCAGACACCCATCACTAGTGTCCTAACTCACAAAATTAAAGTGGATCCAATATTGTAGCAATGGGTTTGATGCTGCCTGTGCCCCTAATAGTAAGATGCACTCCCTCTATTTGTCCTTTGCTTTTTCCTCTTCTAAATTTTTGTTCTTTTCCCTTATGATCCAGTGTTCTTATGCTCTTTTCACTCCACTAGAACGCAAAATTTTAGGTTCTTTCATCTTCTAAATGAATGTTCTTTTCACTTAGGATCCAATATTTTTAGGTTCTTTCCTCTACTAAGTGAATGTCTTTTCCCATAGGATCCAATGTTCTTAGACTCGTTCCTATTCTACATGTCTTTTCACTTATAATCCAGTTTTCTTATGAATCTTTCCATTCTTAAGTATTCTTTTCCCCAAGGGCCCAATGTTCTTTAGTTTCTTCCTCTTCTAAGTGAATGTTCTTTTCCCTTAGGATCCAATATTTATAGGTTCTTTCCTCTTCCAAATAAATGCTATTTTTACTTATGATCCATTATTTTTAGGTGCTTTCCTCTTCTAAATGAATGTCTTTTCCTTTAGGATCCATAGTTCTTAGACTCTTTCCCGTTCTCTGTGTTCTTTTACCTAAGGATACAATGTTCTTTGGTTCTTTCGTCTTATAAGTGAATGTTCTTTTCACTTAGGATCCAATATTCTTAGGTTCTTTGCTCTGCTTTTCTTGTAAAATCCATTTTTTTGGTTTCTTCTTCTTAATTTATTTTCCCCATAGCATCCAATGTTCTCATGCTCTTTCCTTTTCTAAGTGTTCTTTTCCCTTAGAATCCAATGTTCTTTTGTTCTTTCCTCTTCTAAGTGAATGTTCTTAACCTTTAGGATTAAATGTTTCTAGGCTAGGTCCTCTTAGAAGTAAATGTTTTTAATTTTTTTTCTTCAAAGATCAAATGTTCTTAGACTGTTACATTTGTTCTGTGCAAGACATAAATATCAGAAAATAATATTTAAAAAATGTTAAAATCACTCAAAATAAAGTGATGCAAATGCTTATACAAGGCAATACAAGGAAACGGTGTTATTTAAGGTGTAGTTATCTGGCTAGATAGCCCATCAATGTTACGGGGATCAAATGATGAAACAATGAGAGGTGCTTCCACTTTTTTTCATACTTTTTTTGTTACTGGAACAATCTCTTTACATTGAATTGAGCATTGAACTCTGAAAAAGAAAATGTTTGCATTGTAAAATCTGAAAAATAGCAAATATAATGTTATCTTGTTTTTTTCAGTTCTTTCTGTACATAAACATTTTCATTATGTCTACTTAAAATAGTTTAAATTGCAACAACAGTAAGAAACATATTATCAAATTTAACCAAAGGTCCTTGTGTAGAAACATTTCTTACATTCCATGTTCAGTTGCCATAACTTGTAATAATGTGAGTATTTCATCTGATAAAGACTGTTATAGTAGTTTGTATTATACTTTATATGTTATATTTAGCCTAACTTATGTTAGCTACAGTGCTTATAATTGCATTTTTGAAGTGTTTGTCATTTATTGCATCAGGACATTTGTTGATCGTTTTCCTCCTATACAATATGGCAGATTTTTGTAACCTAGAGGAAGCCCAGATGGCCATAGGAATCAATAAGATTCCAACTTTTCTACATTATATAGACAAATGTTTGTGACCTATATAAGCTTACTGGACATCCAATTTCAAAATAATGGATAATATAAAGAATCAGTCTTTCCACAATGACTACCTAAATAAATAATGTGGACCCCTCTCTCTCTCTCTCTCTCTCTCCATCTGAAATGGAGAGGGGGGGGGGGGGGGGGGGCAGGCACTCCATCCCTCTTTCAGGTCAGAAAATGAGGATGGCTCTTGGTCACCTGGCCATTGATAAAAAAAAGCATCTGCCTAAGAATTAGGGGGAACTTGCCTGCCTGCATGCTGGGAGAGCCCATGAAGTCTCCCAAAGGTTAAGGTCTGAAGGACCAAGAAAGACAAAGTCTACAAGGCTCTGAATAACACTGATCTCCCACGTGGGAAAACTTTGGATTTTGCTAGTTTTTGTTGCTGTTTTGATCAATAAAAGTGGGCAGAGCACTCTGCCGTGATTGTGTTTTGAAGCTCATTCCCTACATTTTATCTATATATTTATCGGATATTGATAGGGAATACCCCAATTTTGCCCAACTGAGCAATGCAGATCTATGCCCTCCATCCACTTCAGCAGGATGCTAATCTTTAGAAAGTGCTCTCAACAACCAGCAGCCAAAGGGAGCCCTGCCTAACATTTATTATAACAACATCTCTGTTTATTATTACCCCTTCTAACCCATTACAAGAGTATTTTTAACTAAAAAGCTCTAATACTCTTCTTTTACTGATCAAAATTGCCAGTTCACATGTTGAAGGAGTTTTGAAGAAAACCAGCAGCTTTTTTTAAACAGGATAGGACATCCGAAGTAAACATTGGATCATTTCACTTCACTTTACACTTTAGTAAATCAAGCTTTTGGCATGTTTGCAGAATTTTGGCTGTGAATATTTCTGAAACTAGTAAGGATTGTACAGGCAGTAATAGTCAATATTTTATTCTAAACTCAGAACAGCAAGTGGTGGCTTGGAAATGTGTATTTTCTTTTACATCCTTAAAAATACAGGGGATGTTTTATTAATGAATACAGAGCTGTAGTAAGGCATGCCTTGTTTTCTCCCAGGAAACCAACTTTAAAAATCAGACATCCCTCCACTACAAAGCAGTAAATGGAGCAGTGACACTAAGAAATATAACACTGGGGAACAATTTTGAACAAATTTTTTGTTGACTTCAATTTTTAAGCTTATTTACACTAAAATAGGTATGCTGATTCTGAAAGTGCAGTTAGTTAAATTACTGTAGCGTGGATTTGTATAAGCTATTCATTTACACACAAAACAGTGTGGTCAGGGGTTGTGCGCCGCTCATTTTCTGCATAGCCATCTTTCTAACTTCCCGGAAAACCTTGGTGCAGTCAGTGATGAGCAAAGTGAACGATTCCACCAAGATTTGAAGGTCATGGAAGGACGGTATCAGGGTAGATGGGATGTACATATGATGGCTGACTATTGTTGGAGCATCCGGCAGGATTGTCCTAACACTGAACACTCCAGGAAAGGCTATAAGCATAAATGTTTACTTTACCCGCTTACCCAATTATTTTCAAATGTTTTACTGTAAATAAAATGTCATAGAGTAACAATAAATCATTTGTATGAACAAAAGAAATTTAAATAAACAGTACATTCAAGGTATTATTTCATTATTTTTTCATTGTATGTAAAATTAGTATGTTTTTTACAAAAATGAAGGGTATCCTGTATCGTAAAAACTGAATGTGATAGCAAAAAACTGGGGTCATTTCTAGATTCACCACCCAAGAATTAGTAAAAAAAAAAGATCTAACTCAACAAAAAATGCATTCCCCAGTGTAATCATTTTCATAAAAGTGCTCCAATATACACATGGCATAGCATTATAAAACTTTGCATCTTAGGACTTTTGTATCATAGTCTGTAACTTTTCTGATGTCTAAATTTTATAACAATGTATTGCAACCTATAGCAATAGCAATTTTTTATAAGCATCAGTGAATTTAAAGCTAGAACATTAGAGGTAACTATCAAAAAACTTCACTTTTTACTCCAGATTTGGATGCTACAGTTTAGCAAATCTTTACTTTATTTTTGCTAAAATTATGTTTTGTTTTTTACAATTTTTAAATATTTTTTTCTTCAAAAACTTTTTTGTCGAATTGATCAATACAATAAAAGTTTTGTACACTACTATTCTTGTGATGTACACTCCAATGTAAATGCAAGGTGTCAGATGCTAATAAGTATACCTAGTATTAGCACCAGTCCTGGAGTTTCTGATACACGTGGATGAACTATTAGTGTGTAAAAAGGAGATTTACTTTCCCTTTATGGAATCCACTTTAGCGTCTTGAGTGTGCTCCTTACAAATACTTACCTATATTTAGCTGTTGGGTCAGGACCTTTTCTGATAATTATCCCACGTTACATGACAGTTCACAGACAGTTTATGTTACACTTAATCTTCTTTACTTCAGCCACAGCCTACTTCTTTAAAAGTCACGTATAAATGATGCCAGACTTCTCCAGCTGCAGTTACATAAAACTGTCCATATTTGTGCTGGGGAAAGTTGTGCAATAGACACTGGCACATCAATTCTGGGCTTACATAGTCGTGGTAGGAAGCAGGAATGTATTTTGGAGAATACTCAACTTAATTTTATCAACGTCACATTCATTATTCATTTATTTATATTATTGAGGTACTTTGTATCAAGATTTATACACTATGGGCCCAATAATTTATGGCACAAAACCATCAAACCTGTATGAGCTTGTTGGACATCCGATTCATTAATATAGAGTTGACCTTTACTCTAAGACTTTTGAACCCTCCATTTGGCTGGGAAGAGTTTCCACATGAGTGGCAGCCAAGAAACATGTGTGAGATCAGGTTGTTAAATGACAAGATCTGCAATCAGCATTCCAATTAACCCAAAAATGTTCAGTAGGGATGAAATTGGGGTTCTGCACTGGCCTTCACCAGACAAAAAGGCACAGACAGCAATAATCTCATAACTGTGTATTTTTTTGCTTATAATGTTTACTATAAAGGTGTTTTTTTATTTAATTTGTGCAGGCGTTTTTTCAGAAACGGCTCTTCTTTTTGCTATAATGCTAGAAAAACAGTGAAATAAAATGCAAAGGCTCTTTAACCCTGTCAAAGGATGGTTATATTTGACCATCTAGTTCTGATATTTGCAAATCTCCACCACACATTAGGGCTGGAGATTTTTCTCTGTTGCAGTTTGATCTAATTTACAGGTTTTGTACCTTTTCCTATCTTGTAAGAATCAACAGGTCAATGAGCTAATCTTTCTATCAGTATGGTTCTTAGCACATATGACATAGGACTTTGATAGGTCCCACTCCCAAACCCCACCCTCCTGTGCAAAAACAGATTAAACCTATGTTACTCATCCATCCCCATTCCTTTGCATGAAGTTTCCATCTTCTGTTTTCCAGTCTTCTAGTAGAAGATCTTTGGCTATCTTGATTGCTTGGGATGGAATGACATAACACCCACACTCATTCATGGGAGTTTAATCATTCCTGGCTTACGCCAGAAACCCAGAGTGATCAGATAGAAAGGAGGGATTATTGCAGAAGGGGTAACTCCTTCCATGGATTTTTAAAAGTGGAACTATGGGTGCTTACACTGCTTGCATTTCAAAAAGTGCATATATATATATAGATATATTATTGAATACAATGCTTGGAGTCCAGTTTGCTTTTACTTTATACCTCACACATACAAATAAGCTTGATTTTGAATTGGTTAGACAGTTGCATTTGTACCTTGCAATTTTACTGGTGAAGGATAAAGTGTCAGATGACAGTTATGTCATATTCATGTCTCTTTTAATATCTCAGATGTGCAATATGTATGGAAGTGACCACAGTTTTTTCTAGACTGACAAAATGTACCATATAACCTAATCCTTCACTGGTGCCAGGTTTGGATCATCTGACCTATCAGAGTCAATTAAATTCAGGAACCTCAGGGGAAAAGAATGCATCTCTACGGCATGTTTACTTTGTAATCCACTCCAATCTGCCGCAGTTATATTGTCATTTATTTCAAGTGCTGTGCAACCCAGGCTGTGGGCTCTGCTCCTACAAATGAACTTTAGTAAACTTCTGTTTAAATTTATAGAGCTTTGTATTGTGTGTTTAAAATGAATTTGCCACTAAACATAAAGGTTTTACTGACACCCTTTACCAAAAGCAGATTGCATAACGGATAAGCAAACTTGGGAATGTTTATGTCCTTTAAAATTTCTGCAAAAAGCAGGACATTTTGACAAGTGGTAATTTGCAATTAAGTTGTTTTTTTGGTGTTCTAAATGTAGCTGACCCAGGCACCTTTTACACTTTGCAAGTTGTACATTAAGTCTCTAGAGGAAGAAAAGTAACCACATGGCCAAAAGCAACATTCTGCTTCCAGGATCCATGCTGCAACTCAACTGCAATGCAAGCACAACCATGAGCAAACACATGCACAAGTAGTTCTCAAGTGCTCCTATTCAACTGTTTGGGAGAAGTTGTGAACCACTTTGTTCATGTGATTGAAAATGCAGTTGAAAATGCGATACAAAGCTTAATTGCAACTTTAAAAAGCCCAACTCTCCTGAAATTGATGATTACCTGGCTATCATTTTGATGCATTGGGCTCAATGCTTCCTAAACTGATCACCAGCAATGGATACAGAGATTAGGAATTTTGACTCTTTTTGCTATTATTTTTTTAATACAAATGTTTTTCAAATGGCTTTGTGATTAAAAAGAATAGAATCTGGACAAATACAGACAACACACATATTTTAGGAGGAGGCAGCTCTTGGTTTTCTCCCAATTTTAGGTCAGTTTAAAGAGGAACTAAACCTTGTGATACTCATCTGTCCCCATTTCATTGTAGGGTGCCTATCTCTTTCTTTCCTGCTTGATCCATTATAGTTCCACTTAAGTGCAACAATTATTAATGTGTGTCCTAGGGTGTCCAGAACTTGAGCACATTTGGTTAACCAAGTTTCCAACTTGACCTACCATTTAATGAAAAGACATAACACTTATCAAACTCATTTCAGCGGAAAATAAGGCTCAAACAGAATCTTCTATGGACAAAATTAGGGATTAAGGATACAAACTCACATGGTCCTATTAAAGCCAAAGTAAACCCAAAGTAAAGCCAAAGTAAAAAAAAAAAATCACACATACCCGCAGATCAGTCTATCCATTCTTCCTACGGGTCCCGCATCATCCCAATATCTGTCTTCCCAGGGTAAAGGGAGCGCCAGGCGCTGACATCTTCTCCTCTCTTCTTCCGTTTTCTTCTTTCATCACCTGATCTCGCACTGCGCAGGCGGGAAAGTGGGTGACGTAGATTAGGGAAAACTTGCGGATCTCACTTTGCATGCGCGAGGTCGGCAATTTTTTTCCCTATTGATGAATGCATGCTTGTTGTAGACGAGTGAATGAAAATACTAAATCCAATAGATCAGGTTTACGTCCAGGTAATTAGCATTCTTTACAATGAGTTCAGCAATAGCACTTTTTATACACTCTCTTAATATAGGTCTGCTAAGGTATGTCTAAAGATCAAACTTTTTAATTTTCTGCGGAGTAGGGAACAATTAAAGCTGAACTGAAATTTTAAATATTCACCAAAAGCCACAAACGATTTAAATCTACTTTGTGTGCAGAAAATCTTGATATTACTGTATAACAATGGCCATTACTTCATCACTGTGCTACACATGACTTGTTTGGAGGGGTACCTGAAGTAAAATAAAGGGGAAGAAAATACATGAATAGGCACCCTGCATAAGGAGAGGAGGTATTATTTTTTTACAGAAACCCAAAACAACTCAAAGCTAAAACGCACAAAGATTTAAGTAATGCCTTTTATATGTAGACACATTTTTTATCACTAGTATTATTTTCTTAAAATACCCATCATTCTGAAGACACAGGAAATATCCCCATTTAGTGAATAAGGTAGGAAAAATACTCAGCAAAAATACCCAACCACATGCAAGTGAATGTAAGAAAACATGGGTTTCGGATGGCTAAAGTTAGCAGAGCTTCATCTCATTCACAAAGCTCAGGGAAACATCCATTGTCTATTCATAATTTGCTTTGCTAAGTAAACAGCCTAATCTCCCTTTGCAAACCAACCCCAATGCTGCAATTTTGAATGTCTTACCAAATGATTAAATATAATTACTTATATATGAAATAATAATTGCACTTTCTTTTTTTTTCCTGTAGTCAAAAACACTGACTGTCACCAATGAAGATACAGTGACTGATGTCATTAAAATGGCTTTACAGCAGTTTGGTGTGGAAGTAAGTGATTTTCTGATACCCCTAAAACCAATTTTCAGTTTAGGAAATGAATGTGTTTAAAATAGATGTGGATGTAAACCCTGAATAGTAAAATGTATTTTTCTAAAGCACTTTAGAGTGGGTGTGCTAATGGTAATATCAGTGTACCAAACCTGTGTAATGAATGTAATACCAGCCGCTGGTCTCTATCAGAAGCCCCTGTGATAAGGTGACAAATGGCAATAATGGTAAATAGGGACAGAGAATTGTCAAAATATCATAGGAAGTGCCTGAACAAGAACCTTCGTGGCAGTATCATCAGCTATTATTTAAATATACGCTACAAATTTAAAAATATATACTGTTGTTGCAATTACATATTTATGTTATAACATATAATACATTTTATTAACCAAGATTAATATACTTTAAATATGGTAATCATATATAATGTGGAAAGAAATTTAAAGAATGTGACAATCATTAAGATAAAAATGTGTTGATTTTCCAAAGGCATTTGGGCTGCCATATGACTCAGTACACCCATGGTTGGCAGTGGTCAGGACCATGTGCCATGTGCACCAATGCCAAGGTCAATGCTATTTTTACATTGACATTGCTATTTTCCCATTTGAGTAGCCATTTCAGGCCTGTTTTATAAATGTTTTATTCTCTAAATGAACTCATATTTTAGCTTACTGATCCTTTAAAGCCAGGTAGCATGAGCTCTGCAGTGCATTAGTTCAAATCCCGCACCCGCCAATGGCTGTGTGGTTTGTCACTATGAGAGTGTAGGATAACAATTTTCTTTGCTGTCCATCTTCTGGTCTAATAGAATCATCTCACTTTCCCAACTCTCAGCAGCTTGTCAGATATTTCGTAATTACTGTTCTGTTCTGATTTAAATCAAAATTCCATTTTATATAATATCATATTATCCTTCCAACATGATGTAATCTGCAGAAGGGATTATCTGTGAAATGTGTGCTAGAGATAATCAATTTCACTCGTGGAAGATTGTTTTCATAACTGTGCAGGGATTACTCACTTGTGATGTCACCAAATGATGGAGGGATTGCTGCAAGTTTAATATGTAATTTAGATGTGCATTGCATGACTAGTTTATAACAAGAAAGAAGTGATTTAGTGCAAGAAACCATAATGGGATGAAGACTTTTTTGTGCAAGGAATTTTCTTGTAGTATAGTAGGTGAATCACAGTGCAGCTTCATTACCTACAAAATATTTCAGTGTGTCAGACAGGTTGTGTGTACATGTTGCAATATTCTTGATTTTCTCTTTAAGAAATTTATTATGGGAAGTAATAATAAAAAAAGTTTTAGATTTTCTGATCAGTGGGGCTTGGCAATGCACATCATTACCGGTAAGGAAGAGGCCCTTTATACCTCTGTTCCGTATTACACCATGTCATTTGGGTGCTCTGTGCTTTGGATTATTTGCCAGTTTCTGTACATGTGTGTTTGAGTACCTTTCTAATTGAATTGTACTGCAAAGCTACACACACAGTGCTGGATGTTTATGCCCTATGTAGTATAGATTGCTACAATGCACATTTTACTATGTGTTTCCATATGGTATATGTGTGAAGCCAACCTAGAGTAAATAAGTAAATGAAAAGCCACCTTGGTGTGCTGTGAGCTGTAGAAAACAGAAAACCTGCTAACCTGATATATATATTAATATATATATATATTTATATATATATGTTTAAAAAACTTTTTAATATACAGCAATATGGGCAATAAAAGGTGGGCATTGTGTTTTATGTATTGGACACAATAATGCATTATGGGCATCGTTGGCGGCTGTTTGCATACAATCAACAGTAAATTTAGGATTTGCAGGAACTTTGTCATTTCACTAAAGGGTGGGAACCACAGATTATTGTAGGCTTTTATGTTAAAATAATAAAAGAGACTGCCATATATAAAATGCGTGTTTTATAAATATACTAGAAACCTGCTCCTACCTACCCCCAAAGCAGTCGCTGGCTCCCTTGACTAAAAATCAACTGCCACCCAGAAATTCTCAATCTTTACACAATTTCAGGTCTGTTGGAAGCCTGATTGTCCATTGTGTTCTTTATTTGATGTGCCAATGCCTATGCTAGAACAGAATACGGCAGTAACACAGCAGATGGCAGAAGAACCCCAGCATATAGTGGGGAAGCAGGTATTATTTTACAGGGGCTTGTTAAAAAATGTTCATACGGTCAATTTTTGCTTTGTGGCCAGTAAATGTTCCTCAGTTCATCCTATGTTGTTTTCTCCACAGGGCTCAGATACAGATTACCAGCTCTGGGTCACCTCGGGCAAAGATGATGCTCCTTATCCTCTTATTGGTACGTTCAAGGAATGTCAGCTTCAGCTTAAGTGTTTAAATGGAGCCTGTCGCACCGTCACAGAGATATGACAAGAATGTATGAATAGATAACCTCTCCAGTTATTGCACAACAGATACATGCTATTGTTCTACTCTATTGATGTTTTCTTTTGAAATATATTTCAGGTTTATTTTAAGTAAGTTATGTCAGACCTATAGAATGCTCAGCCCATCAATGATACAATCAGAGCCTGCCAAGCATTTATAGTAATCGATTTTTACTCCACCCATTAAACTATATAAAGATTATGAATCCATTTAAAGACTTAGGTCTGAAAAAGTGTTAATGTACTAAAAATACACAATATGAAAATGTTAGGAAAGAGAAATGATTAAATTCCTAATACTTTGTATATTAAAAGATAATTTTAATTTATCTCTTTAAAAAAAGAAAAAATATTTTTAGTGGACACTGTAGAATCACACTGTATGGACAAATGGATGTAGACAACAGACTATCCCACCTATATGAGATTGTTAGATATCTGATTTTAACGCTTTTGGAATTTGTAAAATGTTGGCCATTCAAAATACATAGGCTGCCCGCTAAACTCATCCCTGTTCCGTCCCAGGAATCACCCTCTTCTTCCCTTACGTTTCTTCTCTTCTTATTAGTAATCTTTGGCCATCTTCATTGGTTGGGCCAGAATGACATAACTGTTGCACTTGTAGTAGTAACAAGTGCATAAGGGGAGAGGCTAACATGCCTGCCCTTTCT
>NC_092858.1:30981408-31046433 GCF_032062135.1 Pyxicephalus adspersus
GGGGAACATGCCTGCCCTTTATATGCCCTAGAGATTTTGTTCCCGGGGAACATGCCGGCCCTTTCTATGCCCCAGAGGTTTGGTTCTCGGGGAACATGCCTGCCCTTTTTTGTACCCCAGAGGTTGGGTTCCCAGAGAACATGTCTGCCTTTTCTATACCCCAGAGGTCCAGTCCCTGGGAAACATGCCACCTTTTCTATGCCCCAGAGGTTGGGTTCCCGGTGAACATGCCTGTCCTTTCTATGCCCCAGTTGCTGGGTTCCCGTAGACATTCTGTGCTATAAAAAAAAGCCATCAAAATATAAGAAACTATTGGCAGAAAAGACATTCCTCAGGAGATGTGTAAATTTTCCAGGGCACGAGAGGGAAAACAGATTACGCTAATCCAAATAATACAGATAAATATTGAAAATAACCCTTCTGAAAATAAAGGAAAATCCCTGCCAGTAAAAACAGACAAAGGCAAGTGAGTCCGGAAACTGTTGCACTGTATTCAGTAACTGTCAGAAATGACAGCACATGTATGAAAAAAAATCAGGGCCTAATTTTGTGGCTTAAAAATAACTGAGATGCACAAATACAAATACCGTGTTTTACAGATGAATTATTTTCCTATGGCAATTGGGCTTCAAGTATATGTCCAGCCCAACATTTCTTTCTTTCTTTTGTATTTTGAGTTTGAGGATTTGAAGAGTGAGAAAGGATTAGAACCCCCCTCAGAATTTTACTGCTATCCAAGGTTCTGTTGGAGAGATTTACCTTTACTTCCTGTCTCGCTGACATTGTTTTAGCAGACAGGAAGTAAGACGAATATTTCAACAGCAACTCAGACAGAAGAAATGCTTTTCTTCAGTTGAATGCAGGGATGTTAGAACATATCATGTCATAATAAATACATTTTCAATAAATTATCAAATATTAAAATGTTTGCAGGTAAAAACAATTTTTTTCACTTTCTATCTGCCTTTTGGCTAGGGAATTGTATCATTTCACCATTTCCCACCATCACTATGTTTCCTCTTCTCTCCTGCCATATCATAGCCCTCTCCATTGGGAGTGTCAAATACTTTCTGTGCTGTCCCAGCTCTTATCCTTCCCTCCTAGCTGTTACATGATCTCTTGCTTCTGTCTTTTTTTCCAGGGCATGAATACCCATTCTCAATAAAAATGAGCCACATTCGTGATGCACTGCCACAAATCCAGGCAGGGAAGGACACAACTTGCCATTTAAACCTGGAGGAGCCCTTCCTGATGGAGCAGCTTCCCCGGGAGATGCAGTGTCAGTTCATACTGAAGCCCAGTCGTCTGGCCATATGCCATCCGCTAACTGGTGAGTGCTGCATGTGACAGGGGCCCATTCAGCCTACCGAATGTTATTCCTGCGAGCTGACATAATGAGAGGGCAGAACAGCACATTCCAGCTGCCTGAAGTATTTTCCTAGAATTTACGGCATGTTTACACATGTTTGGAAAAGTAACATTTTCAGGAAATCGTCCTCTGAGGCCGCTTCCAATTACCACAAGAGGGAATATTTAAAAATCCATCCGGATATATGTTTACTTTGAAATACATGTTTTGCTCTTTCTATATTGATTATTCCTCTGTGTGTGGGAGAGAAGGGGGAGCGACAACATGCCATAGTTTAGTTACATTTTTTCCAACTTTGAAATTGTGCAATATTTGGTAGTTTTCATTATATGGTTTATTCCCAAAAAGAAGACATGTCCCATTTCCATATTTGTGGTAAACCATAATATTAAGCAAGAAAACTCTGTATACAGCTAGAACTAGTTCCAGTATTCTGTATGCAAATATAAATATCTATGGTAATTAAAGTGTGTGTAAAAATAAATGTTTAGTCCCTAAGCCATAAGCAATTTAATTTCCAAATCAAACAAGGCAAATTCCTAAAGTGGAACTAAACCCAGCAACTCACCTATCCGCGTTCACAGGACAACACCATATTCCTCCCAGGGATGATCATTGGCCATCTTGATTGGCTGTGCCGGGATGACGAGTTCATTCACACAAGGGAAGCTGAGATTGCCGAATTTTCTTGTCAGCCAAAGCTGATACTGCACATACACAGCTCAGCTTTGTTATGAGAAACCCAGAGTGATCAGTTAGATTATTGCAGAAAGGACATTGCATATATCTTTCTTCAATAATGACCTGCCTGATCAAGTATTTATAAAAATGTAATTTTGAAGCAGTATAGGTATTATCAACTGAACTGAATTTGACACATTTAAAAAACAATTGGGGTTAATTTATTAGGGGAATAAAAGCTGTTCACATAAGTGATATATATCCATTAGCTTAGTAAATGAGATTAGAAACATCCATCAAAGCACCCAACTTTCTGCCATAGTGCAGGAAATCATTTACAGCTTTGCTGCCCTAGGAGTATCTGACCAACTTCACCCACTATGGTCCCTCCAGTGGCTGCACCTCTGTTAATGCTATTTCATTTCAAATTCAAGTTAGCACATATGATTTTCTTCGAGCTATAGATATGATTTTCAAGATATATCAT
Organism: Pyxicephalus adspersus; assembly: GCF_032062135.1. Classification (NCBI taxonomy): domain Eukaryota; kingdom Metazoa; phylum Chordata; class Amphibia; order Anura; family Pyxicephalidae; genus Pyxicephalus; species Pyxicephalus adspersus. Next base: position 30,983,946 of record NC_092858.1, read on the forward strand.
TTTTCTGTAATCTTCTGATGTAATCCCTTTTATTTTAAATTAATTTTCCATATGTGAATGTGTTGAAATATAATGCACAGATGAAGGAGTTAAGCAGCCAGGACACGGTGTTTGATTGCAGTGCCCCATGGTAGTAGGTAAGCAGCTTTTACAGGCAGGCTAATTATAACTCAGTCTATGGAGGTTGATCTATTGTTATGCGCAGTGTCTGGCTTCCCACATTAGCCAGATTCTAAACATAGATTTGTTTCAGCTTCGTTAAGTCACAGGTTCTCTAGGTGTGACTAGACAAGATTGTCAGGAGAAATACTTTGCTTTGAATGCAACAAATACACATTTAAAGGTTAACTTTTGGAAAATTTGGAATCCAGAATGACTCTAACTCACTTTTTAAATTTGCCAGTACTTGTAAAGAGCTCAGTAATAGAAAATGACAGGTTCTCACTGCCTGGTGTGCCCATGGCCTAGAGCAGTGGTTTATCCTTTAGTACTGTAGTTTCCTATGCTTTCCTGGGCATAAGAGTAACATATAACTAAGTCTACACAAGCATTTAAACTCAGCATTTTACATTTGAAATTCCTATTCACTCCAATAGACCATTCCACACCAGAGCGTTTTCCTGGGCTGTAAAGAGAACGCATCTTGTAACACATTTGGAAAGTGTTACAACTAATAATATTTATATAGTGCCAACATATTAAGCAGCTCTGTACAATAAATAGAGATTGCAAATGACAGACAGATACCTTACAATGCCCACAAATGCCCAGCATGGGAGACACAATTGGGGCATCTATAGGCAGTTTTGGCCATTTATAAGCATTTATGGGTCTTTTTGGGGCATTTCTGAGCATGTTGGGTGTGAATTTATGGGTGATTTTTTTTCTATTCTACATCCTCTCTATTGCATACTTTTTTTTTTCTTTTAAACTCCTTTATAGGCATCCTAAAAAATACCCCAAACTGCTTTAAAGTAGAACTACCAAGAGTCCTTGTAAACCTAGAGGATGGATGAACTCCCATACACAGCTATGTATCCGCTATATAGAAGGCAGCAATCAGGCAGGTAAGGACTTTTTGCAGAAGAGACATCGCCTGTCCCTTTCTGCAATAAAGACATGCTTGATCATACATTTTTTTGCAGAACTATAGTTCCGCTTTAGGGTTAGCTTTAGGCTTTAATTTCAGCAACCCTAAAATAGAGCTTGTGATTGAGTTGAGTAAATCTCAGAACCGAAGATGAATACAAAGCTTGTGGCATTAATTCATTTTTTCTGTATACCGCTCATTGTCTGGAGGTAACATGTGTTAATGTACCTGGAATGGTGTGATTGGGCCTTAAAATATAACAGAGAATTGGATGAAACTAGAAAAAAAATATTTACTTATTTTACTTTTATTCTTTCCTTTTCTTTATCTCTAGGCTTACCATAAAAGCCAAGTGTAATACACTCAGCATTGACTTTGCACTCCCGTGTTAAAAAGTCAGAGGGTTACTGAAGGGTTATGTAGAGAAATATTTTTATAAGTTAAAGTCTCCAGTAAAGGTCTTTCCACCCAGTCCCAAGTGGGCCAGTACAAATCCAGTACTGAAATATATAGAATAATAAAAAGAAAAAAGAAACAGGCTATGATATTCATATTTCAGCTGTCCTAGAAACACCACACCCAGAAAAAAGGGGGAAAATGCTGAATTCTTGATCAATGACATATGGGGCTGATTGCTGTCATATTCCGGCGGAATGTGCAACATGAGCCATTTCTGTTTGTCAAGATGGAGATCCTTTAAAAAAAAAAAAAACCTTGGCTACCATAGGGGTTAAAGGAACATGGTTGTATTTTCTGTCCTTTTTAACGTTTGGCGGTAACCATACACGTCAAAGATTCGGGCCAGCTTTTCTTTGGTGGGGCTGTTTTGTTGGTGGATTCAAAGACTGTTCTTATTTTACACATAAATTGGCTGAAATGCTCTCGCAGGACAAAGGCAAGTATTTGGATGTCAGCAGTGTGTGCTTTTACTAGAGCAAACGAGGCATGTTATTACCATTAAAAGGAGATATGTACAATATTTTCCTACGTTTTTAAGGAAAAACATACACATTGTATTAGAAAATAATCTCACACCACAGTTCATATTGTGAGGTCAGAGCCATCAGTTCTGGAAGCCAAGAAATAAAATGATTGCTCTGCTCGCCTCACTTTTCTACAAATAATTCAGCTAAGCAGAGTTAGCTGTGCAATCACTCATAGCAACCAAAGGGATTCATCCTGCAATGAACTGGCATCGGTGAACAAGAATTTATTTCGCTTTAGTTCTTTCTTTGATGTTTTAAGTTTGTAAACCATTATTTAATAAAAATATTTTTACAATACCCTTTCTAATAAGCATGCCCAGCTCTGCATGCATTCTTGCTCTTCAACTCTTTCTGTGAGCATGTACCCTACTGGCTACAAGTGGTAAACATGAATTATTAACCACTACATATATAAACTATTAAAACACAATTTAAAAGATTTTCAGTTTTCATTAATTAGTCCTGAACATAATACAGATATAGAAAAAAATAAATATATAGAACCTCAGAGTTGAGTTAGACTCAATGAACCCCTAGAAGAACGCTAGAGTTTCAGTCTGCGGGGTTTTCACCAAGACAAGTAGTGTCCTACACAAAAAGCTTAATGGTTGAGGTTTTAATCATCACACTCTAAAAACTAAAAATAAAGTGTTAGCTTTATATATACTTTGTTACATACTACATTTTAAACCTTAAAATATGAATGTTTTAGGAAATATCGTTAGATGTTTATTATGAATACAGGTTGACAATCGAAAATCCTGCCATCAAAAACCCGGTTCTTTCAGTTTCTTGGCATGAATTTGGATCACATTTTCAATACAGGGACTGTAGTACACTGTTTGGCCACTAATGTTTTGATGGCAATGGTTCCTTGAGCAAGGAGTAGTTTATACCTCTTATGTCAATTTACCTGACACTGATTATCTTTTGGCTATCTGTAATGGTGATATTCTTCCCAATGACCAGCGATGTAAGAGGCATTCGTTCCACTGACCACCACCCTAATGTACTGTTGAGTGGATATAGCAATTAAAGAAGAGGTTCCCTGTAGACCTAAATGTGTTTTTAATGGTTCCCCTGTGTTAAAAAACTGGAGAAACACTGCTTTAATGGAGAACTACATGAACCTGGCTATGCTGTCTAGCAGGCTACCTGGATAACAAAAGACTGGCTGAACAGAATTATCATTGGTAGGTAGACAGTTCATATGTATGTGGTCATATCTGCACCTGGCTTTATGCCGGAAGTCCATAGTTGAATTGTCTCTATAAGAATATTGAAATTGAGGTCTGCTAAACATGTGCATAGGGTACTTTAACACAGGACCAGCTTTCAAAATAAGATGTCAAAATGCAAAAACTCTGATTTTCAGAGTTTTTGCATCCATTATGCTATCATTTCTGGTACGCAGTCAGAAAATCTTGGCGATATAAACCAGCACTGCGTATTGTGTTTTATATTATAGTCGTAGTCACTGCCCAGGAACAAAACAAATAGTGAAGTCCAGCTCTTGGATTAAATGCTTTCATTTTTTCCTCCAGATTCAAGCCAGAAGCCATTTAAAAGGAAGAGGTCTATCATAAACTGGACCTTTTGGCGTGGTTCGAACACTCACCTGGACAACATCCCACTCTCTCCAACCTCATCAAGTCCTGGAAAGCTGTTTGGACTTTCATTGGCAGCCATATGTGAGAATGACAACCTGCCTAAAGCCATAATGGTAAGCAGCAAATCCCAAAGCTACTTCTAAAGAAGCAAACAAGATACTTACACAATCCTCGACACATGACAAAACAAACTGCAATGTATCAGATGTTAAAGAAACATAACTATGGGCATTCCAAGTGAAATGTTTTCAAGCAAATCTATAATTCATAGTCCCCGCATTAAAAATGAAAAAGCATCACGCACAAGAACATATATAAGTAATATAAATTTTGAAAAATATTTTCTTATATCTTTGAAAATATTTTCGTTTCTAAGGTGAATCTGTGAAAAGACTGCTTGTGTTTTTTTTATTTCTGGCTGAACACTAGAGGGCAGCAGAGCGGCTGCAATGTCAACTTTCTGCAGTGTCAACTACATGGCCCATGATTTCTTGCATTGTGTATAATGAGTATAGGTGTTTTACTTGTAGTCTCAGCTTTCTATAGCACTATGGAGTGGCTAAAAATGAAGACTTCCTAAACAGAACATGAATTGTAGTCACATGCATTAGGGATATGCAGCTGTCAAGAACAAAAACAAAAGAAAGAAAGGAAGACAGTAAGATTTTTGTTAACCAAAGTGTAGATATCTGTATTTTTAAATGTTACATTTGGTGAACAAATCATCTAAAAAGTAAACTGTCCAGGTTACAAAGAAAACAAAATTAATAATCCCAAATCCACTGGTAGCATGGTGTTTTCTGGAATATCTAGACATATGATTGGCTGGTAGGTGGTTTAAAGTAATTAGTCCATATGCAGTTATTTTTCGAAAGTTAGTTGCAATGGAACCCGACGCGTTTGGCCCTATGGTCTTCCTCAGGGGATTAAAAGAGTCATGCAAAGCACTAATCAAGTAGAGGAAATAAAATGTATGCAGTTGTCTACAAAGGATAACAAGTACTTATGGGGACTATTTGAACACAAATTTTAAAAACAATCAGGAGAAGAAGAAATGTATCATTAGGGCTATCATTAAAGCTTTTGACCTCTGATAGGAGAGTGGGCAGGTTCTGCCATCATGACGTCACTCTTGGAGAAGTTTCTTCCCCTTTGAGTGACACATGGCTCGCCACTCATGCGCCGTCCAGAGTTCATAAATTTAGTGGTTCATGACGTCCAAAAGGTTGGGGACCACTGCTCAGGAATATTAAATTCGTGTGTTTCCAGGACAGACACTGTTAAGGCTGCAAAATACAAACATAACTATTACTTCCAGCCTTCCAGGCAACAGTTTGGAGAGGGTTTTTTCTGTTCCAGCATCACTGTACCCCTATGTATAAAGCCACCTTCATAAGGATGTGGTTTGGTATGGAGCAAGGTGAGTGGCCTGCGCACAGCCCTGACTTTAACCCCTCTACTCACTTTTGGGAATATTTAGAATGTTGATTATGAGCCAGGTCTTCACCCAACATCAGTACATGACCTCACAAATGCATTTTTAACTAAACGAGCTCCAATTTCCACCCTCCAAACACTTGTTGAAAGACTCCCTAGAATAATGGAAGCTTCAAGAGCCACAATGAGGGGCCAAATTCATATTAATGCAAATAGTTTTAAAATTTTGAAATAAGAATGCCAAACAAGTTCGTCAGTATCAGTGATGGTCAGATGTCCACAAAACTTTGGTCCGTGTAATCCTCTTAAAATTTTGTCTCTTTGTAGCTTGTGAAGCAGAATACAGAAACCCCCCGGCCTCAGAGTCATTTCTAAATCAACTCAATGAAAACATATCTGCTTGATACAGCAGCTAGTTAATGGATCTGTCTTTTAGAATAATAAATGAATCCTAATCTACAATAATTTTCTGACGTGCTGTATGTGGCTGAGAAATGTTGCCATTAAACTTTGGCTCGACTTTAAGGAACTGGCACTGTTTCTGAAAAGGCTGATCGTGTAGAAAGTAAATTCCTAAGTTATACATTGCTTGTTCCAAATGTTAGCGTCAGATGATGTATCACTGTAGTGTCTGTACGTGACTATGTAAGCATAGGCTCAACTGTAACACCAGACCCAAATCTGCTAAGTCGTGTGATATATTCTTCTAGAAGTCTAAAAGGTATGTTTCTTATATTGGATAATCATTCGTATGATGGCAGTAGGTATAGCTACAAACTGCAAAGTTAAATTGGTATGAGGGAAACCAAATGTAGCAATAATGGGGCTGAGACATCTAATTATCCATGTTAAGGATTCCATTGGCATGGCCATATTTAGATTTTTCATAGTGTGCTCCCAATGACAGTACTGGTGTCTCTGTTATAGGACCATAATTACAAAATAAAGTGTACATAAAAGATCTGCTGTATCAGTTACAAATATACATTCATGAATACTTGTTTGAAGGGTGAGATATGTGGCATTAACTTTCAATAACAGGCCAATTTTTATTTTTAGTGTCTAAAATGCTCTTAAAGTGTATGTGAAGTCATGCTCTGGGGTTTGGTCTTGATTTGGAGAGATTCTAGTTTTTGTCCTGTTGTTTCCATCTCTCTCTTTCTCTCTAAAAAATGTAATAAAATATAAGGTCCTCCTCATAATGACTATAAAAGTTGTTCTGCGCCAAACACAAACAATGAGTGCACATGTAGCTCTCCAGCAGAAACCAAAAATGTCAAAGTTTTGGGTGCACAGACCATTTAAAAGTTTAATTTGGTTTGTTAGTAGGTGGCTAGCTTGTAAGATGAATTAAGACTCCAGCTGTATGTTAGAAAATATTGTTTTCTCTATATACCCTATTTGGATTTTAAATATTCTCAGCACTCATAATATTTTGGATTCATACTATTCTAAATGCTAATAGATAAGCCAACTTTATATTTGGGCATAGCGTCTCTGTGAGGGCCCTTGTTAGTAAACATTTGAATTCCTAGTAATGGTTGCATTGTTTTAGACTGAATTAACATTGTCTTACCATGTTGATTACAGGGAAAAATATCATATAGAAGCTGAATAATAGATGTTCATTTTTATTTTATTTTTTTATTTCTAGGATATGCTCTCTGTTCTTTGTCAAGACGGGCCATTCACAAGAGGCATCTTCAGGCGTTCAGCAAATGCAAAATCCTGTAAGGAAATGAAAGAAAGGCTCAATGCAGGATTCAATGTTGACTTTGCTTGTGAATCTATCTTTGTCACCGCTTCCGTGCTAAAGGTATGAGAAAGCAGCCTTCATCTTTACTTTGTCTGCATTTTGTTCCAACCCAGGGCCATAATTATTTGTGATATGGACCTTATATCTCTATCCTTCAGATAAATATGAGTTCTTATAATAACGCAGAATATTAATTGTAGTAATGGCAATCGTATAACGGTTCTGGAATATTATTATTAATATATGTACTTGGCAGATGGCAATGATACCCGATAAAATTGCTGTGTAGTCTACCAGCTTTGGGCCCTTTGTGCTTCCATTGCTTCTCTGCCCAATAGCAATTCTATTGCCTTTTGTAAGTTAGGACCTTGGCTGCACCTCTTTTGTATTAAATCCATGTCTTATTTACATTTGTGGTTGTACTCACCCCTTACTTTAACCACTGCCTAACACAAAATGACTTGGGCAGCCTGTGGGTGCAATTTCATTCTAGTTTATTCTTGCAATGTATTCATTCAGGAGGACAATAATACTGCTGTCACCTATACTGCACCCCCTAAAACTGATTTTCTAAATAGTTCATGGCTAGATTTGGGGGCCTCTGTTTGCTCTGTGTGCTCCAAGTCTGCTTTATGTGAATAAATATGTATATATAAATGTATGTATGTAAAATTTATACAGAGATAAAAAAAAAATACAGACTTCCTAAAATCCTACGGCATGTAAAACAGACAAATAGGTATTCAAATATGTTTTATATTCCAAAAACATTAAAGCAGGGATTAATTTGCAAGCACCGATACTTTTGTAGCCTCACCCCTTCCTCGAATAAACACTAAATGAAACAATAAAGTAAAATGATTTGAAGAAAAAAGTAAAAAACAGTCCCCTGGCTTTTGGCCACTTCCTATAGACAGGGATGAAGTCACCGCACCTTCTCCAGGGCTCCTCGGAATGCTGGAGTTTAAATCATAGGAGAAGCCATTTCTGCACATTGTCGGAGCCACTTTTCATGAAATAGGCAGAGTTTGGATCTTTATGCATGGTCTGATTTCAATACATACTAACACCTCATATCTATCAAAAACCACCTAGGGGGAGAACAAGTCTACTTAGGAAAGCAGCCATGTTGCTGCAGAATAATTTCATTTCTTGCATCCAATACAAGTACACCATGTAGTCCAGGAGTTCTGATTTCAGTTGCTGTATACATGTTTCAGGTCAGTTACCCAGATATACTGAAACTGGAGCAACAACATGACAGTCAAATCTGAAAGCCAAGCAACTAAGAGCTATTTTTTTAATGACAGGTTTCCTTGAAAACATTTGGGCAGCTCTGCCTTGTCAAGCATTGTGCTTTATATGTAAAAAGTGAACTTCGGATACACATATTCAAACAGATCTGTACTCATGAATTCCAGCAATGTATGCATCTACATGTGACTTGGAATCAGACCCTTGCAAATCCTGTGTAGCTGAGCTTAGATGGAAATAGAAAGGATCAGCATTCAGAACAAAAAATGTGTTGTAGTAGAGAACAGAGTGACGGAGATATGAGCGTCTCCTTTCATTACGGAGTAGTGATGAGACCAGTAAATAGTACTTACTGCTAGTAAATCAGGTTTTCTGCCATGCTGGGCATTGCCATTCTGTGTGGCACAGAATAAATCTCAGAACTGGATGGATAAAAACAGAAATCTTGTAGCAGATAAAAATTTTTCCCATGTAAGTATTTCATCTCTGTATTAAGATATTTGTCATAATATCCAGCATCCACTGACTTCCTTAGCCTAGGTTAGACCCGTACTTCTCAGTCTTACGTGCTTACATCTGGTTCTGATTACTTTGCTCCATCCTGACAATGTTTCCTCACACAGGACTTTCTGCGCAACATCCCTGGAAGTGTCTTCTCATCCAAACTGTATGATAAATGGGTTTCTGTGATGGACCACGGAAGTCCAGCTGAAAGAATAAAGGCTGTTAAAAAGTAGGTTTTCACTTATCCTGTTCTTTGTAAGGAAGTTGGCAAAATATACAGTAATTAAATATAATATTGAGTTTTTCTTTTAAACTTCCTACCCATAGAAATCAGAATTCCATCAGACCTGGATAAGACTGCAACATTATTTCTATGGGTTCTGTACTTACTTTAAGATACAATATTAGTATTTGTTTTAGGAAAGGACTGCATTCTTTTAAATCACTAAAGTACATTTGGGAGTCATTATTTCATAAACTGCAATGTGCTGCTTTTTTTTTTTTTTTTTTGTAATTCACTCATTTATTCTAATAGTACTTCATTGGTTTTAATACTTTGAAACACAAAGCACATCAATGTCCTTTTTTAATCATACGTCTGTTTGTTAAATAGACCCCTATAGAGGTATTAGAGTAATTCTGAGCCTGTTATATACACGATAATATATAGTAGTATCTTGTATTGAATTGCAGGCTTTTGGAGAAGCTTCCTCAAATGAATGTCACTTTACTACGCTACTTGTTTGGGGTGCTGCATTGCATTGAGCAACGTTCTGACAACAACCAAATGACGGCCTTCAATCTAGCAGTGTGTATTGCTCCTAGTTTGCTTTGGCTACCAAATCCTTCTAGCCCGGAAGCAGAGGGCGAGTTCACAAGAAAGGTAAGATTTTGTCAAGAAAGCAGTGGCAGATCAGTATATGGGAAGTAATCCAGTAATACATTTGGCATATGTGTAAATATAAACCTAACTGTCCCTACACAATTACACAAGGAATAATTGTAAGTGGCATTCCCATGTGAACTTCTATTATTCTTTATTCATTCTTCATTTGTTACATATTTTGTATCAGTAAGTTTTTCACAAACTAATGTATTTTAATCTGTTTTCATTTTTGTTATTCTGATACCTGGCGCAAAATATCCAGCCATATTAGCTCTCTGTTCTCTGAATTGTAGAAGCCAGATCTAATATTGCCTGGAGAATGGCTGGGTTTATACAATAGAGTTAGAGGGATGGGGTATAACTGAATCATTTATAACAGTGTAAATGTAAAGTATATGAAAACCATTTCATTTTTCTGTGGCAGGAGCCAAATATGTTCTCCTAAAATAATCTCAACATCGGTTCTATACAACGGGCTTGTCTTTTTAAAGTTCTCCAAGACTGGAGAAGATAAGCTAACATGAGTTACCCTGGGCGATCTGTGGATCTGGTCTAAGATAGAAAACATTTTCCTTCCAATGACAAATTAATTTTTTGGGTCACTCTGATTCCCCTAGGTCTATCTTCTTCAGTCTTGATGAGCTTTATTAAATTATGCCCATTGCTGGGATGTGTTCATATCTGTGTGGGACCTAAAGAAAATGTAAACCTTAACTATGTTCTATATTAACACAGAACTTGTCAGATGATGTCAATGTACAAATTGCCTGTTTAACTTCAACAGTGAAACTTGTCTGTGTTAAAAAAAACATCAGTTTTTATTAATGTCTGTACCTCTACTAGGGAGACTTTTTCCTGTTGACTGATGGTACATAGAAACTAATAGGAAATCTCCTGATCACACATGTAGACAAGCATTTAATTCCTAATAGTCCAAGCCTTATTCTGATGATCTTTCATATTTTATCTCCATGAAACATTATTGATCCATAACAAATATACACAGAATACCATAGTGTGCACTGCTTCCTTTCACACTGTGTATTGTGGGGAACATGAATGAGCTCCATGGGTTGCCATTCCATCTCCTGTCTTTAAAAAACGTGCCTGATTTATTGAAGCTCTTCAAGGCTGGAGAGGATTCACTTAGATAAAAGATAAAATTAGAACAGGTTATAAATCTTACTGTAGAACCCAGGCAAAAGTCAGGGTACCAAGGGTAAATCATTGGGCCTGATTTATTAATGTTCTCAAAGGATGTAGAGTTTAAACTTCCATTAGTGAAGCTGAGTGATCCAACAAACCTGGAATAGATCTGGCCCAGGTTTCAAAATATTTGCTAGCAAATAGCAAATGACTTTAAGAAATCCATTCCAGGTTTGCTGGTTCACCCAGCTTCACTGATGAAAGTTTAAACTCTCCATCCTTTGAGAACTTTAATAAATCAGGCCCAAGGATTTACCATGGTACCCTGACTTTTGCCTGGGTTCTACAGTAAGATTTATAACCTGTTCTAATTTTATATCTACTAAAAAATGTTGTTGTCCGCAATGCATATGATGTATTGTTTTATCACTTTATTTTCAGGTGTCGGTGCTTGTACAGTTCCTAATAGAAAACTACTGTACAATATTTGGGGAGGACCTTTCAATATTATATGCCAGCTTGTCAGCCAAGGATGACAACAGAGAGGACAATTCAGGTACTAAACATCCATAAAACATTATTAAAACCATAGTTATCATGTGTTTCTGTTAGCAGCCTATGGTATACAGGCCGATAATATATTATGCCATTTTCAGCTGATACAAGGAACATTGGAGCATCCCTTATAATTCCAACATTATAAAAACTTACACAACTGAGCATTTCTCAATGACAAAGTCTCCCATTAGTTACTATGTAACTTCATTCTGTTTACGTGAATGGGCAGAGCAATGGTGCACATGGATCATTGTCATCCAGTCTGGCCCATTTTTTGCTGTATCATTATATGGTTTAACAGTCTGTAACCAAAATGTATGGCATTTAATATTCATAGATCTCTTTTTAAAGCAGTGAATCTGACATTCCCAGAAACATTCCCTTGTGGAGAATCCATTACTGCCATTAAAACATATTGACCTGGATGGTTCTCCAAAAGGGAGTGTTTCAGGGAATATCCGATTCACTGTTTTAAAAATAGACCCCGTACTGTCTCAGCTGTAAAATTTGGGGATTTATTGCTCCACAGTGTATGCAGCTCCAGGGGTCAGTGAGGGCTCAACAAAACAAAAACAAAAACATTTTCACACTACACAGAATGACAAGTTTTGGCTTTAGATAAATTACTTTTATTCAAAGGTTACAGTAATATCTAATAATATTTACACTGAAAATACTTTATAGGTTCCCTGCAAGGAACAGTTAATGTCACAATGAATTTAAACAGCAGAGTAATGGCTCAAAATAATGTTGATGTCTGTAGAACGCAATATTATTTAAACATTTATCCCTTAACAATATTATTTTTTTTCCTAGATATTTGTTCTTTTAAACATATTGACTCTTCATACGACAGCCTGGAGAATGAACTTAACGATGATGGAGATTCCCCATACAGTGGTTTACCTACAAAGATGAGCCATGAAAACCGCAGCAGAGATTCTGTTTTGACTCTGAGTGACTGTGATATGGACCATGTTTATCATGAAGAGGTGCGGACCTATGGTTGCTCTAAGACCTCACCTGTGAAGATGTCAGCAGTTTCTCATCATCGATCAGTGTTACATGAGCAGTCTGAGAATGAATCTCTATGCTCGAACACTTCAGGATATTCATCCACAACAGATGTAAGGAGGCACCGGCGCTGCTCAGAACCAGCCATTGGTATCCTGGCATCCAGGTTCAGCCAACTTAACGAATCTCCACAAGAGAACAACTCAAGCTGTGATGTGCTTCTCTCCCAGTCGGCAGATGATTATCTTAAACAACATCGCTATTTGCAGGTCGAAGGGCAAAAACTAATTGACCGCAGCTTGACGTTAGGAATTGATGTCTCTAAAACTAACAATAAAAGGCAGACAAATGACAAAAAGAGCACTCCTAATAGACTTGTCCCACCTAGTGCACTGAGAATAAACATTTGCTCTCGGACCAGTTGCTCCAGCTTGTCTTCTCCAGGGACATCTCCATCAGGATCCTCACTGAGTTCTTTGGACAGTACTTTTTCCCACTTCGATTATTCGTCGGTGAATTCAAATGAAGTGCCTTCAAGCTTGGACTGTACTATAAGGCAACACACAAAACTAGTGGAACTCAGTCAAGATTTCCTGAGTGGTAATTCTTTATTAGGGGCTGATCATGCTACACAGCCTTACGACAGTTCTGTTTTTTCTACGGGAAAAAGTGGAGCTGAGCGGTCAAGCCATAAAAGTCCTGTTAACCCTCAACCAATGATGTGGTTGAAAAATAGCAAATCTAGTGTGAAGAACTCCAAGAAAAAGGACAAAGCAGTGGTACCAGAGGACTGCTGTAAATCAGATGGAAGTCATACCACTAAAGGACTAACTAAATCTGATATTTCAGAAGGCTCCTTTTTTTTGGAACAGGGATCCGTGCCAAAATTAGACTATGAAATAAAGAACCAAATTACAATACAAAGGCCAAAAGAACTCAAGGATAATGGCCCTCTAACTTGTACTGCAAGGTTTTACGAGGAAACCAGTAGTCAGAAACTTTCACCAAAACCCTCTATGGCAGAGAAATGCTTGGCAGACAAAAATGGAAATGGTGAAAAAGATGTGGAATGCAGCTCATTTCTTTTTCCATCTCCTGTATCAATAAACATTGAACTATCTGCACACAGCCAAGATAGCACATTAATGCCACAAACTTTTTTCTTCGATCAAAATATTGCACTCTTAGGTCAGAGAAACCGAAGAAAATCTACAAACTCTTTTATTCTAGAGGAGCCTGTGCTTCTCAATTCAAGCCTAAAGTCCTCTAGTGAACATTCTGTCCACCAGACAGAGGATAAGACCCCAAAAGAAGAAATCGCCAAAACATCGCTTGGCAGAGACATCAGCATTCTTGTCACTGGTTTCAAGAAGAATAAAGTGTTACCTGCTAATGTAGACACCGGGGCCAAAATTGCCAACTGTGACTGTGTGAAAAATTTTTGTGTGTCTCCAAAATTGAGTACTAGTACAGGAGACTTATTCCTGCAGCCAGACCTAGCTAAACCTGTAAAAGGCACAGAAGACTATGACAATGCCAAAATGCAGACCAACCGCAACTGGCCTGCAAAACGCTGCAGTGACCCCAAGTTTGAAGAGATAGACCAAAGATTTTTCACTGAAGAGTCCTATGTGTGAGGATCTGTAAAACTGACTTTCTTTAGAGGACCTTGTGTTTTGTTTTCTAGAAGTTATAATTTAGCTTTTTTTTCGGAAGAGTCACTTTTGCGTGTAACTTATGCGAACGAATGTAGTGTGCTTCTTTAAAAGAATCTGACAGTATTTTTATGTTTTTTTTGTTTGTTTGTTTTGGAAAGAGGCAAATATATTGAAGTTAAATTTGATAAAACAGTTAATTGTTAGGGATGAGTAAATCTGTTTGGGTTTGATTCATTCATGATATGGTGGCAAATTTCACTGAAGTCTATGGGAGGCAAATTCTTTTACTTTCACTTTTAGGGCCAATAGGCAAACTATTACCGGTATTATAACTATTAGGTTACTGTAAAAAGGTGCTGGAAGTTGGGCACTTCCATTGGTACCAATTCAAATGAAAGAATTTTTTTCATCTGGTTTATTTATTTGTTTAAATAACATGCTAGTATAATGTCCTGAAGCTGTGACGTTATGGAAGTGTACAATTTTCAAGGACAGTCATGACAAAGCAAAGAGATTAATTCCTCAAAGAACTAGTAATTGGAATTAAAGCTTAAAGTTTTTAAACTGACCACAATCTATCCCTGGGAACTATGTCAGTGTTCCCTATGCCTTCCTTACAGCAGCTTCTAATACATTGGCTTCTCTGAGCCATTAATTATTGTTAGTTGGTGTTTTTTAAACTGTCTTACTGGCCTTTCCAATCTTGATAATCATATTTTAATGATAATTTATAATTTAATGTTCATACAGTGGATTCATTGAAACTGTAAATCTCAGAACTGCATGATTTGTCCCAAACTCATGGTGGTGAAGCCTTATACCTACTAATACTTCAGCCTCAATCTTTAAGCTTTTTATGTTCCATTACCCTACATCACAGTATGCCTGTATACAGTGAGAAAATGGCCCTGATTTATGAAAGTTCTCTAAAGCTGGAGAGAATACACTTTCATCAGTGAAGCTGGGTGATTCAGCAAAACTGGAATGGATTTCCTAATATTCATTAGCTATTTGTTAGCAAATGATGTCAATTCCAGACCAGATCCATTACAAGTTTGATCGATCACCCAGCTTTACTGATATAAGTGTATTCTTTTCAGCCTTGGAGAACTTTAATAAATCAGGGCCAATATCTCCTTCAGCATTTCAACAACAGTGTGATCTGGTCTTAAATTTCATCTCTGGGTATAATAAAAAACATTTCAGTACATTTTCCCATTTATCCTTTTAAAGCACAGAAAAATACTTGTAGATCTTCCAGAATTCTAGTGTGTCCTTAGCTTCCTGTTTGGATAACAACACAGTACCTTTTCTACATTGTAATCCCACCCTAGACACTGCCACTTTGCCCATTCAGAGTAATTTGACACAGATATCCCCCATCCCACCATGGCTTTCATAGTTTGATACTTACTGAGACATAATTCCCATCTCTCCAATGCAGTATGGCAACCTGTGTCTGCTCCAGAGTCCAGGTTTAGAAAGGGGTTCCTGGTATGTGAGAGAGTGACTTGGTGACTCAGTAAGTATAACTGCATAGATGGGTGGGGTATTTGCACAATTTATAAATTTATATTCTACCTTGGATAGGGAACCTGATAATGTCTTTTTAAAGCAGAAGTAAATGTTCAAAATAAAAAAATTGTAACCAGGCAGGCTGTTGATTGCAGTGGTGATGGGCACTATCCCATGTGCAAAAAAATAAACATACCTGTCTGATCACATTACAAACATCTTTATTACCCTCACCTGTCCTTGGCCTGTTGTGGGCGCTACCATCACCATCCGGTGTTCTTGCAGATTCTGGATCCCAGGACCATGCTGGGATACTGGGAATCTTACACTAAGCTACACATCCATGCAAGCAGATAGGCAGGTAAGTGTGTTGTATTGAAGAAGGGACATCACCTGTCCCTTCTACAATAAAAGTCCTGTCTGCTCACAATTTTTATTGTAGAAATACATTTGCACTTTTTAAGTCCAAACTCCAGAAACATCAAACATTGCAGTTTTTTTATCAATCTTTTTACAACTGTATAAGTTCTGCTGAGTTACATATAATAGTAGATCTTATTACATTTCATCTGTGTACTCAGCTTTAATGTGACTGGAGCTAATAGTGGTGAAACTTATTCAACAAGCCATCAGTTAGTATTGAGTTTTGTCAGATGCGGTCAGATTTCAGTGCATACAAGCATGCGCATGGGTAGGTGAATTACACTGATAGAACAAGCCATTATTCTAACATGTACGTGGGACCAGTGTGTTCTGTGGTGGTAAGTGTGAGACGACAGTTATTGATGTCAGTAATAATCTGTAAATGTTATATATATATATATATATATCTATAACTGAATTGAGTGTCTTTGTTATTTTGTTGACCTGTTATTATTTCAGCAGTGTATTATTGTTCTTGTGTGTGCAATGTGCTGTATAGAAGTAGAACATGATTTTAGGTTCTTTATGTTTTATATTTAAAGCCATTTAAAATCTGTTTCATGACTTTGTACAGATTTCTGCGACTCCCTCATGTAATATCCATTACAATGCGATTATTAAAAAGATGTGTATTTTTGTACTTGCGGAAAAAGCTGCTAACTTTATATGTTTGGTTTATTGGTTTGTTATGGCACTGATAATATAATTATATGTATTCTATTGTATTAAGTAATATAGCCCTTGTAACATAATGTCCTAGGCTGTTGTCACTGGCTTGTGCAGTGGTTATTTCTGGTTGAATACATCCTTTGTTGGTGAGAACCCAAAACACCATTTGTTGTACCATAAGACCTCTGAGAATTAATGGATTGTCCTAAATCAAAAACCATGTACAACTATTTATTAATAGGCAGCAATTTTGTGCAATTTTAATCTTGATTTATTAAAGTTCCTAAAGACTGAAGAAGATAGTCTATCATGGTAGAACCTGGGTGATCCAGCCAAATCTGGAAGGAATTTCTTAAAAATCATTTGCTATTAGTTGGCAAACATTTTTAATCCTATGTTTTTAATCCTAATGCAGGTTTGCTTAATTACCTAGGTTTACCCATGATAGTCTATCTTCTCCAGTCTTAGAGAGCTTTAATAAATCAGGCCCTATGTGTACAAACACAGACATAAACAATGTCAGCTTTAAAGCTGACCCCTCCACGGATCAGTAATGTAAAGCTGACCCTTCCATTGGTCAGTAATGTAAAGCTGACCCCTCCACTGATCAGTAATGTAAAGCTGACCCTTCCATTGATCGGTAATATAAAGCTGACCTTTCCACTGATCAGTAATTTAAAGCAGACCTTTCCACTGATCAGTAATGTAAAGATGACCCTTCCACTGATCAGTAATGTAAAGCTAACTCTTCCACTGATCGGTAATGTAAAGCTGATCCTTCCATTGATCGGTAATGTAAAGCAGACCTTTCCACTGATCACTAATGTAAAGCTAACTCTTCCACTGATCGGTAATGTAAAGCTGACTCTTCCACTGATCAGTAATGTAAAGCTGACCTTTCCACTGATCACTAATGTAAAGCTGACCCTTCCACTGATCGGTAGTGTAAAGCTGACTCTTCCACTGATCAGTAATGTAAAGCTGACCCTTCCACTGATCAGTAATGTAAAGCCGACCCTTCCATTGATCAGTAATGTAAAGCTGACCCTTCCATTGATCGGTAATGTAAAGCTGACCCTTCCATTGATCAGTAATGTAAAGCTGACCCTTCCATTGATCAGTAACGTAAAGCTGACCCTTCCACTGATCAGTAACGTAAAGCTGACCCTTCTACTGATCAGTAACGTAAAGCTGACCCTTCTACTGATCACGGACTGTCAATATAAAGTTGACAATTACACTGACAGCCCAATTGAGTGGATAAGTTACACTGACTACCACTATAAATAAAGTATTTACAATAATCACTAATGTAAAGGCAGAATTTACACTTACCACCATATAAATGGGTCTTTTTACAGACCACTAAAAAAAAAGGTAAATTTACACTGACCACCAATGTAAATGTTCCTTTTCACTTAGCACCAATATTAAGGGAGAACTTACACTGACCAACAATGTGGGGATATCCACCAGTATAAATGGTTCATTTCACTAATCAACAATTTAAAGGTGAAATGATCAAATCCCACCCATGTAAGTGAGCACTTTCACTAACCACTGATAAAAATAAAGAATTTAAACTGACCACCAAAAGAAAGCAGGGGTTGGATGTGATGTGTATTACTGATAACAAAAAAAAGATAAGAATTTCTTAAAAATAACCACCGAATTCATATGTTCCTTTTACTGACCACTAATATATTGAGAACAGATTTGGAATGGGGAGAGCTGCACAAATAAATGTAGTCAAACACCAGGAAACATTTTTGGGGAATCAGTAGTATGCAAATTTACACGGTACCCTATAGTATCCTATAGTCAATCTTGCATGATATGGGAATATTAGGCACTAATATAGTTTTGTCTTCCTCATGATTTAGTGATGTCCTCATTGACATTTGTGAACATAGCAGTTCAGTGATGAATTTTGCAGCATTGCAAAAACAGGAAAATACCTACAGCAACCCAATGTTGGCAGCAATTAAAGCTCAAATATTGCCTTTATTTCTTTCAATAATACTTCACTGAGGGTTCAAAATGAAAACAGTTCTGACTGTACTACCTCTCACCCAACGTCATTCAACCCAAACGACTCAGGACATCCTATCGCCACAGACCCACCTCTGAGGGGACCTGACAGCACTCTCCCCACCTAACAAGAGCCCCTTACCCCATTCTTACATCCCTTGCAGTTCTATAGCTGGGTTAAACAACAAACAAAATGAAGGTCAATTATGTTAATTGATTAACCAGTTTTTACAGACTTATTGTTTTTTTGTTTTTACTGTACCAAAAATCTTAATCAAATATTGAAAAAATAAATGCACCTCTTGGCTCCTCCAGCCTATATATTCTTCCCACAAATCCAATTCTGGTGATAAAGGAAGGCCAGGAAGTGTATCTGCGTTTGATGTTACAATATTATATTGTGCTGGAATTCAGATGAAGAAGTGCCTGTTGTGTATATAGCAGACAGCAGAGGGGTAGCAAAATGAAAACTAATAAATTGCACATGTCTCTGCTGGAAACACGGCTAACACTTCCACTAAGTAAGAGCTCCTGATTCAAAGTCGCCCATTAATTTAATGAAATGCTTATTCATTTATCTTTTGTGAGTCATGGGGTTCGATATAGACGTCACCAATGTGAGAGCATGAAGGAAATTGTGAATGCCAATGCCCATAAAATGCATGTGTTGTTTACTGTGTGAAAGTACTAATTATAAGGAACAAAATGTAACTGCATTGAGAGAAGTATTACAGGAGATTCTTTCATGCAGACATTTAATATGAAATCTACATTTTTTTACTTTTTTTCTATAGATTTACATGTGAACATTGTTGACTTTAACTGTATCTAAACCCAAAAACAAATATGTTATTTTTTGTAGTTTGCTAGTCCTTTAATGTGGTGTGTGTCCTAGGGTGACAACTCTCACACTTTTGTAGTATCAGCATTAATAGGAAGTGTGTTAGGACTACAACTCCCCTCTTCTCATCTCCATACACAGGGGGTGAGGTGCTATGTAGTCCACAGGGGGAACTATGCAGGGATGATTTTGATGTTTAAGATAGGACTGCATATTTAACAGGACACATTATACAGGTATCACAGAAAATTCCACACCTAACTTCTTATTCCACAAAAATACCAAGGCTGGATATTACCACCATAACAGTGATTTACTGAATACAAAGCCAAGTAGCAGCCATGTAAACATAAATCTATAGAACTAAAACCTGAAAATTGGTAGCAAGGTCTTTAAAGGTCTTCTGGTAACCAACGCAAAGTGGTATCTTCACCATGCACCTTCAGCCACACAACACCACCCAGGGACATAATTATCCCTGCTCTAGATACCGTGTTTGAAAAACTGACCCGCTGACAAAGAGATGCCATAGCTAAGATGGCTCCCTAACCTAAGTTGCACACAAACTGAGGTTGACAGTTGATGTCCTTCAAAGACCCCAACACTTTGCTGGCTGCAGTGGATTAGGAAAGGAGTGCCAAGAAAAAGACAATAGCAAAGGAACACAAATGTACTATAACTAGGGAAAATTCCTTCTTCTAATGCTGCTATCCCACATCTGGAATAGAACATCTATCTTGTTATGACCTTGATGCAACCCCTTCCCACTTTTTATATTCAGGTTAACTTTCCATCTTCTAACATCACCTCTACAATAACCTCTATTGAATCACCTCTTCAATAACCTAACCCCCTACTGCGCTAATATTTACATAGTTACATAGTAGGTTAGGTTGAAAAAAGACATAAGTCCATCAAATTTAACCACTAGGGAAATAAACTTATCCCAGATATAAAACCCTATAAGACATAGTTGGTCCAAAAAAAAAACCCCTGGTACAATTTGCTTCAACAGGGCAAAAACATTCCTTCCTGATTCCATGTTCCCTGGATCAACAGTCACTGTTATCTTTACTTTAAATCCCTAATACCCAGTTATATTCTGTGCTTCTAGAAAAACATCCAGCTTTTTCTTAAAGCAATCTTTAGTAGTTGCTGAAACTACTTCCTGAGGGAGCCGATTCCACATTTTCACAGATCCTACAGTGAAGAATCCCTTCCTTATCCGGAGCTTAAACTTCTTTTCCTCCAGACGCAAAGCATGCCCTCTTGTTCTTTGTAATGATCTCAAAGTGAATAATGTGGAAGAGAGTTCTCTATATGGACCGTTTATATATTAATACAGGGTGATCATATCCCCCCTTAAACGTCTCTTCTCAAGGGAGAATAGATTCAGTTCAGCTAATCTCTCCTCATAGCTGAGCTCCTCCATTCCTTTTATTAGTTACTCTAATACCATAAAATTATCTTGTATTAAATTCACAAATGTCCTCCCTTTTGCTGTTCCTGTAGTGCCATTACCCCAGTCAATGGCAGGGTAGTTGAAATCTCCCATGATTAAAACACCCACTTTTTGCTGCTTTTTCTATCTGTGCTAGTAGTTGATTTTTTATTCTTTAGCACTGGGGGACCTATAGCAGACTCCAATAATTAATTGTGTGTTATTCAACCCCACATTCAACTACACCCATAATGCCTCAACCTCATCGCTTGTTCCATCCACAATTTCTTTTTTCACATTCACTTTTAGATCACTTCTCACATACAGACACACACAACCACCCTTTCCTTTGACTTTGTCTTTACGAAAGAGAGTATACCCAGGAATATTGTAAGCCCAGTCATTCGAAGAACAAAGCCAGGATTCAGCAATGCCAACTAAGTCATAATTCTCCTCACTCATTAAGGCTTCCAACTCCCCTATCTTGTTTGCTAGACTTCTAGCATTGGTGGACAAGCTCTTTAAACCATTGCTGCTTTTACTATCATTGTTTGCCAAATCATTTTGTTTTACAGTACTGCACAATTCAATGTTTGTTTGTAACATGGGAAGTTCCGTACATTTATCCATAATTCTCCCCCCAACTATCCCCAATCAACCCTCCACTATTGTCTGACCCCTGACTAACCTTTCTGCCACCTTATTTGACTGTCCCATCCCCCTCTGTACTTGTTTAAATATCCCTTCACCATTCCCCTAAATCTTTCCCCTAGCCCAGCAGACCCCCTTTCATTTAAGTGCAAACCAATCTCTGGCATACAGGTTGTATCCCACTGAAAAGTCAGCCCAGTGCTTTATGAACTCAAACCCTTCCCTTCTACACCAGGACTTAAGCCATGCGTTTTTCTCTTAAGCCATTTCTCCTAACATTTCTCCAAATCCAAAGTTGGCTATTTAGAAGGACAGACGTATGTAAATGTATGTAATACAATAACTTGTAATACAGGTATATCCATAAAGTATATAAAACTATATAGTCGACATTTTGTGGACATCTGACCATCATGCCTACACTATATGATTAAAAGGCTACTACTAATTATATATTTTAGTTGTGTGCTTCATCTTTGTGGCAACAGTTTGGGGAAGACCATTGTCTTGGTTTGACTGCATCCTGTTCAAACATCCAGATCCATAAAGACAAGATTTAATGAGTTTGGTGCAGAGGATCTCAAGTGGGGCTGCAGAAAACCCTATTGAACACCTTTGGGATGAACTAGAATGGTAATTGTAATCAAGTTTTCTCATCCAACAACAGTTCCTGAATACTCTTTTAGCAAAGTGGACAAAAATTACACTGCAATTACACAATACACTCCAAAATCTTGTGGAAAGCCTTCCCAAAAAATACTATAATACTATAAAAATACTATACTATTGCTTTTGGTTTCGGTACAAACTTATGTAGTGCCAAACGTTGGTACAAACAAACAAATGTGGTACCAAACACTGTGTGTTTAGCCATTTTTCTGGGGATTTGCATGTGGGTCTTCAGTGTTTAAACTGTATGGGAGAGGATCTTTAAACCAAATGACTGCATTCAGATTTGTTTTCCCGAGCAACACAATAGGCTCACTGGAATATACAGATCCACTTTTTCCATCAAATATATGGGTGTGGGTTACTTAATCAGAAATGATACCCTGTGGAAATAATTTTACTTTGTTAGTGCCCGCTAGCATGGTGATTCACTGCGCAATGTGAAAAATGAATACAGTGTGCTAAGATAGACACTCCAAAACTGGGTCAAGTATTTCTACCGTGATGTAATCCCTCATTAAAATGCACTGGCAAAATGCAAAATAAGAAGAATCCTGAGTGAATGAGAACACAATTTACAGGATTCTAAACCATTAGAACGTTAATGTAACTGCAGGAACACCTGAAAAACTGTGTTGTAGCCCTTAGCAGCCACAGTTTTAGCATTCAGTATGCATTGTACTAAAATTTACCTAAAATAATCAGAAAATGAAGGATTTTCTTGAATCCGGAAAGCTTGTTTTTTTTTTAACTTTTTTAGTAATACATGTACATTTCTACATGTGTTATTTACAAATAAAACATTGCAAGTACAGAAAAATACCATCTAATCTAGACTGATCTAGCTGACCATACAGTTCCTCCTCAGCTGCTCTGATATTCTAAGCAGTTTTGTCACATCTGCCATGTTCTGGACTGCAGAACCCTTTCTTGTTCTCCATACCATGTGGGGTAGCTGATCTAACCAGGGCTAGCAACTGAACTGACTACTGCTTGGGAATTCAAAGCAAGTTAAGAACTCATAGGCATACATTGCATCAATTTACTCATTTTCTTCATTTAAAGCAGACCTAAACTAAAAAGACAAAAAAGTTACCTGAAAGTATCACAGGAGATAAATCATCAGTGGCCATTCAATGGCCCAAGAAGATCACTGTGAACCCAAAGGTCCTCTGTGGAGTAGGTGGCAAAAATGTGGAATTGTCATCACTGTAGGGCACCAGGTAAGTCTGTCCTAAAATTGCCAAGCATGATGTGCATACATGTAAATTATGGGAAAAGCTCACTTCTCACCAACAAATACAGGTCCACTTTACATTTGTTCAGACATTCACATTACCATAATACATACTTACTGTATTTCTTTGCTACAAGATTAGGCAGGCTTTACATAGTGATTCTGAACCACAAAGTCTATTTCATGTCAAGTACCCTACATGCTGTCTTGGATTCAGGGCCATGCAGGAAGTACAAATTACATCAACGTGTGGTTGTTGGTTACTGAATGAACCAAATAGATGAGCAACGTTGCAATAACTAGTTTGTCTCCTACATGATATTATAACAAGCACCCAGTGTGCGTAGGCTGTGCCGTTATTTTCAGTAGACTCAGGACAGGGAAAAAGGAGACCTCTGTGCAAACTTACATCACAGCACCTAAAACCACATGTTGATCTATCTGAAAGCATCTCCAATGGTCTTAGAGGTGTGAGTTGATGGGGTAAACCTCAGGCAAAGCAAGAGGGATAGAGTGATTTTAGCAAAACTCAATTATCCATAAAGTTAGCAATGTCACCAGCTACAAACTTCTCTTTGCAAAATTTGCTTAAAAAATCTCTTTGTTTTGACAGTTTCTTTTTGTTACTATCTTGTTACTATATCTACTACTATATTTTGTTTTATATATATATATATATATATATATATATATATATATATATATATATATATAGTATTATTAATATGTATAGTATTTTATTTTATTATTTTTGACACTATTTGTTTTCTGGAACAAAACATTTGTGATGTTTTTGGCACTAGAAGCACTCCAGGTTTTTTGAAAGGATTTTCTATAACCTTCAAGAATTGTTTAAAGCTTATTGAACTCTTTAAAACGGCCACATAATAACTTATTTGAAGGATATCCATTGACTCTCATATGTTCTAAACTGGAATTAGGATTTAGAACTTTGCCAACATTTCATTGAAGAGGAAACTCTTAATTTTATTAATCCCTTAAAAGCTTTTTATTTGCTTCATAAAAATCTGAAACTGTGCTGAGAGTTTCTCTGCCAAGATGAGCAAGTTTCATATGTTGAGTTTATGGTTAGTTCCATGAGTAAAGCAGGGCAAATCAACAGGTTGATTAAGTAGATATGAAAGAGTCAGCATGTGCTGCTATGGAGGGGAGACATTTAGTGTCAGTACATGCAGGCAAGTTGGTGACCACTATAGTGCTGCTCCTACATAATAATGTGTGAAAAGCAGGTCAAGCAACAAAGAAGCAGCAGATAAGAAGCAGTAGTTCTGCTTAGCAGCATTATAAAAAGTTTTCTCAATTTGCTTGAATAATTAAACATTGGATTGTGTGCCTTCAACATGGTGGCATTGTGCACTGACAGTACACGCATTTGTATAAGGTACTGACCACAGCTCATGAATATTATGCCCTGGGTGTGATTTCTACTATGTTGCTATTGTAATATGTCTTCTAGGACAGTTCTTTTAACAAATCTCTACTAATAAATGAGTCCCTTGGGGACTGTCTGCAATGGGTATGTTGGTCAAGAGCTGCAATATGATAAGCAATACTAGTTGGACCTTTAGAATGAACATTAAATGTAAGAGATCGCTGCTTTATGCCATCTGCATATTCACATGCAAAGTTTGTTTTCATCTATGTTCTTCCAAGTTAGTGGAATAGTGATGTGATTGATGCTCTAGGTAAAACACAGGCAGCAATGTTTGCCAAGGTACTGTTATGTTATCATACATATCTGGAACTGATGCTGTAATTGTATTCTCAGTGTAATTAAAAAACACATACGTCTCTAAGGGGAATATAATACATATAAAATTATATTATCTCTGCAGCTGAGCAATAATAATCAGTTTATGACTGCATAGCAGAACAGATTAATAGAATAACCCTGTAGTGAATTTCAGCTTTTCTGTATTGTTTTATAACAAATGCTAGAGCTTCCATGTTCTACCTTCCTTCATTTACTGGAGTGAATTCCGATTGAAGGGACTTAAAGCCAAACTCCATCTTTGACACTGGATTACAAAATAAATAAAATGTTTCTATTGCTGTAAAACACACCTTTTCTCCAGATGATACCCAATGATGCCCAAAATTATCCAACTCACTTTTTGTAACCCAGGCCAGTCCAGACCCACCCTCTGGGGGCATATTATCATGACTGCCTTGGACAGGGCAACTCATAGGAGTCATTATGTGAGTATTGAGCTGTGGGGTATAGGAGGAATGACTAGCCACTGCAGATTTTGGAGAAGAAAAGTAAGGACCCTTACTTAGTAAGTAAACTAAGTAAAAACTACCTAAGTAAACTAGTAGATTGCTGGGTAAGGAGCATGTAATGTACTTAGTGTAATAAGTGTGTGTAGACGCAGGGAGTAAGAGGAGAGGAAGCACCCTACATTTTTTGAATAATAAAGGGATGTGTTAGAGCCTTCAAAAGGTAACTTATGGTCCAGTAATGTTAGTTTATTGGCATAGCAGCATGGTCAGTGACATGTTTTTGCTAGATTCATTCAATTAATGCAAAAGAGATACCAACCTGCTGGACTACTTGCTAACTCACATAAATAACTCTCTTAGATTGTAAGCTCCTGTGTCACTGTCTGTCATCCGCAACCCTTATGTACAGCACTGCGTAATATGTTGGCACTATATAAATACTGTTTTGTTTTTTGGGGTTTTTTTTATTATTATTATTATGAAAATAAAAATAATACTTTGTTCAGGGTGCACATTGGCAGTGAAGACAAAATTTCCACAGTCTATCACTTGTCTCCTACCTGGGATTATTCCTTGATGATAGATATTCTTGTACAAAAAGTATGGAAACCTCAGGGGCTGTAAGAACTTACAATGTCATTCAAATTGTCCAAACACCAAATGCAAGAAGAGACCATGGGGACTTGTAGTGTAGTGCTCTGCTAAATGAGATTATTTAATATATTTTTATATAGGGAAGAATGGAATACTGGCAACTCTCATGCCTACCAACAGGAACTTGAACACCACAGGCATGGTTGGCAAATGTTACCTATGACTTGCGCTAGAGAACTGGTCTGATAAACTTGATCAGTGTTCAAAAACCAGAGAAGGTCCAAGGTCAGTGACAGACTTCAAAAACTAGGGACTGATTCTCAGTTCCAGGGACACTTGGCATTCAGGTCTTAAAGTTGTTGATAAATTGACAGGTCATGCCAGGGATAGAAGTTCTGCCAAGTTCTGATATAAAAGCATACATGAAGTGTTTGTGAATCTCCATTCTTTATTTTTATTGCAGTAGGTGAGGACATCTAAATTCCCAAGTACGAGTTATCAGTTATTTGTCTTGTAAGCTCTGCACCTAACCTGCATCTGCGAGCCACCTGTGCCACTAATCCACAACACATGGGATTTCACAAGGATGGGGTCCCTTCGGGGTATAGTGAAAACATCCTACTTCATTCTGTCCCATCAGCACTGAGTCACAGATCAAAGCCCACATAGATTCCACCAAAAATGTCAGGACTGAAAAAACACCTTGTTATTATTATAAAGCAGCGGATGACATCATTGTCTTCTCAATTATTCCAGATTTTCATGTGCTGTAGGTAGATGTAAACCCTATTTTTTGCTTTACAGCACCTCCATACAAATGCTATTTTTTATTTTTAGAAAATATTATGCAACTCTCTTTATATAATTTTTCTTTCATCTAAGCTCACTTGATTTGCTTTAGTGTAGTTGCAGCCAAGTTATGTCTACATGCATTCTAGTGAGAGTTGCACATCAGTGTTCTGAATGAACTTACTGAAGGTGACCATGGAAGGACACACTATATATATACTATATATAAATATATATAGTAATATATACGGTACATATATAGTATATATAGCAGCATAGCTGCTTGTTGTCTCTTTACCAGAATAACGGTAACAATACAAGAAAAGCAATTTAAAGACAGGAAAAACACATTGACACCTGAAAACAGATAATTGCTGAACAAGGACCTTCGTAGTATGATTGCCAGTCATTATTTTATTTAAAACTACAGACATACTGAAAATAACTTCATGGCATGAGATGTTTAAGATCACAAGAGATCTTTCTGATAGAGTTATGTTCCTACACTTAAGGGTAATCTTGAGAATTTTATGTGGCAACTATTCAGCTCCATGTTTATATAAATTTTATTCCTCCTTGGATTAGACAATGGCTTCTGGAAATCTGCAATTGTTTAAATAAAGAACTGCTGGAGCAGGCCATGAACAACCAATGTGATTTGAGAGCCATCCTGGACTGTCGGCTTTCCCAGCTTCCTCCAGAAATCCTTCTCCTCTTTAGGGACACAACCCCGACCTGGAGAAACTAAGGAGGTGCTTGGGCCTGCCTTGTGGGTTCCCCACTTACTTACCCATATGCGGAAACCCATTCTTTCCTCAGGGCATGGAATATAAAGCTTTTCATTTGTGGGAGACTTTTACAAACCAGAGACCTCTCGCTCACATCCTATAGGTGCACTTATAACCAAATACAAGTTGGCACAGGAGGAAAAACACCAGATATATCATGGTTTTGCAACTTTAGAATAGAGACTTTCCAACAGCCCTTCAAGTCAGCACCTTTGATAGGCTGTAGAGAATATCCCCACTGTCCATTCCCAATCTGTACTCAAGCCTACAAAATATTAACAATAAACCTCTATCCCAATCAACAACCAGTAGACAAACCTTTTATATAAAGTAAAAATATTCTTTTTTTTTTATATAAAAATACAACCCTTTTTAAAAAAAGAAAAAAGGGGTAGCTCCTCCCTTTTCTGAATGGGTGCGCAAAGCCTCCCCTCCAACGTCACGCATCATAGGAGGCTTCTGGCTGCTCCTTTTGTGCATGCCTAACATCAGGCATGCGAAGCGGGCATTTACCTATACTTCCAAGGCTTCTTGGTACTCCCAGGCCATGACAACCGATAGGCAGTTGAGTAAACATTAATTATTAAGCCCCCCATCCGTCCCAAAAGAAAACATGACTAGCAGTATCATTGAACCAATTAGGGAAATCGAGGTCATTGATCCAATTTTTTTTTTTTATGTTATGGTGCACCAGTGTTGATCATCTCCCCCTCTTTTTGTTTTTATGTTTTTAAGTTCTTGCACCCTTATGTTGCACCCGGACCCTGATGGCCAAACACGCCACGTTTTGTTATACCTTTTATTCTTACCTTTACTGTATCTCCTTGTAATAAAGGGAATATATTATTAAAGCAGAACTTTAGTGAAATTATACAAATCATAAATGTAATTTTGGCTGACAATACCAGTAAGACCAACGCTCTCCTGAGCCCTTCCAGGAACATTTTATAAATAGTTCTTGATCATATTAATGGAACTGATGGATAGGTACTTTATTGGATAGGATGACAACATTGTTTATTGTGCAGCAAAATCATAGCTTCTTAGGATGCTTTTTACAGTCCTATCAATACATAGCCACAGCAGAAATCCATCTACATTTACATTTACATTACAACATATTTAACATTGCAACTATTGAAACATTTTTATCACCCTTTCAGACTTTAACTACACTTTCCATTTAGAGAGGGGGGGAAAATAATGCCATGCAATCTTCATGGCCCAAAGCCCCGTACAGATCCCCAATAGAAATTAGAGGATTGTTGCTAGAAACAGTCTTTTGTCATTGTTTCCATTGATGGATGAATGAACGATAACTGTACACCCAGCACCATTTTATTCAATGAAAGGGGAGGGGAGGAAGACGAGCAAGCGACACCCCACTATGCTCTCAATAGGAATACACAGCGGTTGTTCCCGATCAGAAATTCACCATTCTGACATTGGGGGACCACTATACACATGTTAGATTTTTGCCCTAAATTTGCAGGACCATTAATCTTAGGCAATGATTATCTGACGTGTACATAGCTTAAGATATTTATACAGCTATAAGCTGCAAACTTAATAAGCATTTGCAGGTACCTGATGGACATGTGTATGTTTATTTTTACACATTTACTTTAAAAAAACATTATATCAAAGCATGTTTATTTTCAAAGTCCAGTCACATACTATCTTTTTGTTTTTTTTCATTTTTGCAAGTTTCAAATATACATATACATATTGCACAACGATGTACATTAGTAGGATAGGTGATATGCAGACAAAATATATTTTTCAGCACAGCAAATTTAACCCAATAACTTACAAATGAATAATTATTATAGGTGAATATGGTCAACATTTCAACTCTGCACCTGTAGATTTTCCACGCCATTTTAACTTCAAACAAAATCCGTTTAAAAATGAGTAAGTGAAATGCTTCACATGAAAATGTCAACTTTCCCTAAACCAACAGGAAAATTGCTCTCCTTGCAGTTCTTTGATGTATGAGGAGAAGAATATAAGCTTATGTTTTCTAATTTAACAAAGAAGGAAGTGTCTAGGGGACAAATTCACTGATGGTTAACAGAATATTTTTTCTGTATAGATCTCCCTCTGAACAAGATATGACCCAACCATGCATAATGGCCTCTGGCTGCACTACGGCACTGTTAAACTGTACACATGGCATTACTAGGGCAAAGGCAGGTAGGAAAATGATATGGGCAGCAATGGTTTGGTGTGGTAAGACAATCCAATGTATTATTTTTGTTTTGGATAAAGAAAAAAGTCTTATAACCTCCGCTGGTATACTTTTTGTTGTTTCAATCATTGGAGAATTTTCCATGCACTTTCTGTCCCAGAGACACAACAAGAAAAAGTGAGGGATGTAACCCTGTTAGACAGGTGAATATAATGCACACCTACTCTATCCAAAAATATGAAACTGTTTTGTCTGGACATACATTTGATTTTTATTATAATAGTTGAAACATTGTCAGTTTGTTCAGTTTCTTTCTCTGCTCAGCAAAAACTGCTGAGCTGCCACCATGTATCTGAAAAAATAAGCCTGTAAATAGCTCATCTTTTCAGTAACAGTGAGTTATGCCTTTTAAGTATTATTTAACATATTATGTTATTTTCTACTATTTAGAAGTGGAATGTCTGTCCATGTGACACAAGTGTCTGTGATAATCTATATCACAGCAAACAGTTCTTGTGACCAGGGCCATGTGAATCCATGTTAGTTCCACTGGTCATGAGCGGTGTCATTGAAATGAGTGTAACAGGAAGCTTATATACTTGTTAGAATATAGGAGTTCACTGCCTAAATTGGTCTTAAAAAGTGAAAAGGTTTAAATAACTCTAAAATAGGAACACTAATTCTATTATACAGCATACTGTACCCAATTTACAGAAATGTGTCCCGTACCATGGAATATGACATGCACGGTGCAACTGTGCTGAAGCCACAAATCCTACTCAGTTTGCAAGTTTTTAAAGATGTATTTGCAGTACTTGTGGGCACTGTTGTATTGGAGATCTCATTGCTTTTGGATGGGGTTTACAGCTTTCTTTAATATGATTTGGAAAGGTGTAATCTCCTTCTAACAGAACTCTAGCTGATCATGCTGGAACCATGGAACACATTGGCTATAAAGTGTATGAATGGCCAAAACTAATCAAACAGCAAATCTGTTGCCAATTTTCTGCTTGACTGACCAATCCTATCAATTCCCAAATTCTAATTGATGGTAGAAAGTCCCAAAACATAGTACATATGTTGTTAATATTCTGAGTAATTTTCTAAAGTAGAAAATGATTGAAATTATGATTAGATGTGGATTGATATGCACACATTCGTACACACAACAGCTTGGGTACTTTTGGTTGTGAAACTATCACATCCCGCCATTTCCGTGAGATCATTGGGCTGTTAAATTTACTTTGGACCTATTTATTTATTGGATGGGAAGTACATAATTCTTTATATTAGTCCTATGTATTTTTAGTTTTGCTTGAAGTAGGAAAAAGGTAAAAATAAAATGTATCTTTGTTGCATGTGTCTGATCAGGAAGATATGAGAATCACTTTTTTCTCCAAAGATGGAACAGAAGATGAGAGAAAATCTGTAACATTCTCCTGAAAAACAGTCCCCAACTGGAAGATTTTCCCCTTGCTCAGCAGATACTTGGTTGTGGCTCTGGGAGCCAAGCAGAAATAGCAGGAGCATTGATATGTGATGGCAGTGATCTCTAAAATTCTTTTGTAACATGCCCCATTCCTTAACTGTCATCTGCAAAAAAAAAAAAAAAAAAAATCTGCTGTCACTGGGTGTCTGCTCTGGCATTAAATTTATTCAATATTCTGTACAAGCCCTATTGTTCCCTAAAGGGAACCTTAATGACCACCATTGTGTCTAAATCATTTTTTCCATTAAGACCTAGTTGTGGGTAGACTTCTTTCACTGAGAGTGCAATTTTTTTATTTTTCCATGGATCTCGTTTTTTGGATTTCACTCCTCGCCCAGGTGTTAAGTTGACCCAAGGGCTTCAACATTGATCTGAAATGCAAATCAGAAGTTCTGACTTTACTAGCTAAATGCTTGTTCTTGGTTATTGACTCAATGAAAAAAAACTGACACCAGAGACAGCCAGGTAACCATTAATTTTGCTGCTGAACCTACAAATATTGTTCAGCAGAATTCTTCATTAAACTTCTCATAGTCTATGTTTTTCTGTAACATGGGAGTAATACAGTAAGCTTACACTGCCTTCTTGTGGCCAATGATATCCATACACATAAGATACAGTCACATTATTGATTATTTAATGACAACCATCTTTTAAATGAATTCCTTCTGTGGACAGTGTCAGCTTAGAAATTTGTCTGAAAATGCCAAAGAATGACTACATTAGCATGTGTGCTGATTTTACTTATTTAGTAACACAGCATATGGTTAGGATATTGCAGAAGTACTTTTTTGGAGGAGAGCTACACATGTGATCACCTCTGAATTCCTAGACGTGTTACAGGACATTAAATACACTCCATTGCAAATTTAAAGGTAAATGTAATGCGCCTGGGTACACAAATCACAACCAATTTCAGGCAGAGTTCATGCAATAGTCAATAATCAGACCGGGTCGCTGCTGGTAACAAGATAACTGAGGTTAACATGGAAATCCAACAAAAGAACGCACCCAATCACACTGTAACACAGAGGCTATAACAGGCAAGGGTGCAAATGACAAAACCTTAATAAATGGGCAGAGTGCCCAATCACATTGCGTCACCTGGCGCTATTGGATTGGAGGAAACATAGTGAATAACGAATCCCCTGCGGGATTCAAACTATACATACCCCGCCAGCTGCCTCACCCCCTGGGCCGTGCTGTACTTTCCACACCCGCAGGATGAGGGTGCGTGCAGCAGCACTGTGCACATCTGCAGGGATGCTGGGGATGCCGTTTGGCCGAACAGTAGTTCGGCCGGGACAGATCCCTCCAACAGAGAGAGGAGACAGGCTGTGAGCCGAGCAGCTGCAGCGGTCCCCTCTACACTGCCCGCGATCCCTGGTAAGGAATATTAAATACCAGTGGGATGCCCACTTTGGACAACTTTTTCAAAGGGAAACAGCAGAGAACAGGTCATCAGAAGTTGGTCCTATTCTTACTAGACTGGGGCTTTCAGTATACTATACCCACTCAATGTCCCCCAAGGGTCAGAGGACATATAATAACTGCACTACTATTTTCAAGCAGTCAATCATCAGGATGTAGCACTTTCAAAACTCTGCAGTTCCCTGTTTTTCTAATAATGACCGGCTGTATCTGTTCTGCAAATGAGCAGTTCTGAGTGCAGTTAGCCCAGGGGACAAAAATAAATTATGATTATTATTATTAATATTAATAATAAACAGGATTTATGTAGCACCAACATGAAATAATCTGCATGTCTTATTATTTGAATTTGTAATGGAAGTGAAATCTAGGTATCTTCTGATTTAGAAAGACATTACTACATATTAAATGTCATAGGTACAATAAGGATGGGGTTAGAAAGCCTGAAAGAGACAATCTGGCCCCTCTGCGTCAGCACTCCTAGATACAGTGGGGCTAACTGCCACCCTAATGTTGTAACAGTTCAGGTCTAGTTATATGGAACCAAAGTAGGAGAGCAATTACTACAAAATACATTACCTATCCAGAAAAGTGCAAACTGTGCCTCTCAGATCAGTTATCACTTACACCAATGATCTATTTTGGTATCTGTAAGGGTGACATTCTTCCCACTGGCCAACAATATAAGAGGCATGCATACCACTACACAATATTATCGGGGGTTCCCTCAGACCTGAAAGTTATTTCAAGTATCCCCCATGTCTAAAAGGTTAAGAAAGGCTCAAGAGACAAACAACAACAACGTACCAGCTAGAAAGTCTCCAAATAAATATAATTAATAGGCGGTGTCAGTGAAAGGGCCTCGTAAAGAGCTGATACTACCCACAACAATCAGTTAGGTGGAGCTAATAAAGTGCAAACCTGGAATAGCAAAATGTCAGGTGGCCCTAGGTTGCTAAACATCCATACCAAAGTTATTTGTAAAGTGTCTGGGGTGGGCTGTCAGCCTGGATATACAGTAATAAATATGTAGCTTATATGTATATATTTAATTTCTATTAACAGAAGCAAAGTTCTCAGCAGCACCTTGGAAGGTCTGACCGCTGCTCTCACTCACACAGGTCCTCATAACTTTTATTGCAGCATTCAGAAATTAAGGGAGTTCTTTACAGTAATCATCACTAAGTTCTCAGTTTTGGCTTCAGTGTAATAAGGTTGGTTACCAGATTATTTTTGATTGTTCATATGGTTTCCTTAACAAAACATTTTTCTTTTCACTGACTTGCTGACAGATCCACCTTAGGAAACAAATTTAAATGTATAATACATCGAGATATGGGAAAAACCTTTTCCCATTATAATAGCAGCTTGGGTAAGGGTTGTGCAGACAAAGTGTTCTCGATTTCTGTACTGTTCTATGTAAGCTCTGACCTGGTTATTTGGGAGTTAAAACAGAATGTCTTCTTTTCATTCCAGTAGGTAATAGGCATGATGAGGTTAATAGAAGCCACAGAGAGACAGTACAATTAGGGGAGCCTATTTGATCGGCACTTGAGGGCCCACTTAGACTTCCGTGTTGCAGTAACACGTGACATGCTTAATGGTGCCATTCATTTGGAATAGCACTCCAACATACCAGGTTGTAGCAGTTCTTAATTCAAAGCAAAACTAGGTATTATTACAAAAAAAAGGACCATGTACTTTTTTGGTATATTAGGGTGCTTTGGCAGCTTATTAATTTTCAATGGGCTACATTAAAGCAATGCACAATAATGTGTGTTAACACACCACAAAGATGTAAATGGGCTGTTAAGGAAAGATGCAAAAAAAAGTCCAGATTTTTAAAAGCGGTAACCCATAGTGCCCAATTAGAATCCATCTTGTTGTTATCTAATTCAAGTGTTGTGAAAGATGATTGATTGTTATGGGTCATTGTAAAGAATAAGAGTTTCTTGTACATGGTACAGGTCACAGTGGTTAATCAGAAGCTGTAAGAATATCCTGACCATTTATAAAAGATGAATGATTCATTTGCAGGAAGTACGGGAATTCACTCCCTTGTCGAAATCGCAGCAGGTAATAATGAATTCAGTGGCAATGACGGTAACTAATAAATTCAAAACAAATGCCAAGTCACAGGAATAATCTCCTTGATGCAGCTCTGCTCTGTAGTGGGTTTACCGGCAATTCTGGAATAAAACTTTAGTAATGAGATCTAAAATGAGAACCGGCAGGATAAAGACACCAAAAACAGATGACAAAAGCAGGGCCTCTGAAATGTTTGCCCTCCGTGGATGCAACTACAAAAGGAAAGAGCTCACAGGGGTGCCCAAGCAATTAGCTCACGATGATCTCATTAAAGAAATAGAGAAAGTGACAGAGCACCAGTCAGCCATCTGTTTTTGTTCTCTTTCATCTCTTTCAGATGACCCACACAGTTTTGATAGCCTTGAACTTAGAAGTACATTGCAGGCATGACTTTGTACACCTAAACACATAAGTGAAACCAGAAATTTATTAGGTCATTTAACCTATCAAGGCAAAAGTGTGAATGCCCTTTTCTCTTAAAAGGAGACAGGACAAAAGTATTTTTAATTTTTAGGTAGATTGGGAGACTACCAGGACCCCTATGAAATGTTATTATTGTTTGTGTGCCGAATGTGATGATTTTCCCATATTATTTATATAGAGACCACTGCCAAAGAGAGTGAGGGAATGTCAAGCTCTAATTTTTGTTTACACTGAATAGTGGGCAGTTGCCTGGCCACTACATCTGAAGACCAGGGGCAGTTACCTACCAGCTTGCTGGTCTACGTCTTGCCTATGTCCTGCTCCCAGAAAATATGGCATTACTATTGGTACATGGGCTCTGTTTCACAAATGCATCAGAATTTTGGAGTTGCAGGTTCACTAAAAAGGATCAAATGCAGCAACCATTCTTCATTGTATGGAATATGTATGCAAAAAATATATTTGCTACAAGATTGCTTTAAAGGGGAACTAAGTTATTTAAAAAAAAAATAGCAGTCAGGTAAGGCCCTTATTGCAGAAGGTACAGGAGATGTCTCTTTTTCAATAAAAAACCTTGCCCTGCCTGTTTGCATTATTTTAAATACACTCACCCGCCCCTGTTCCATCGTGGGACATGGCTTTTCTGTAATAAAGTCCTACCTGATCACAAATTTTCAAAGTGGAACTTTAGCTCCACTTTAAGGGGCATATATGTAAGGGTACCTCAACAGCACAGTACATTTGTCATGTTAAATTTACCAGGATCTACAGCACATATCACATCAATACTCAGCCTAATGAAGCGTTAGTAAATCCAAAAGCTATTTTTGAATGATAACTGCTGAATTTGTATGTGATGTTAGCAAATACTGCACCTAACGATTCTGCTCTCTGTAGGCTAATCTTTGCTCTGCAGTCTTGCAGTGCCCATCTATAAAAAACTGAATACATTTTATTCAGATAGCTTTACATACAGTTTACTAATGTGGCAATTGTCTTTGCAAATACGGTATTTTCCGGCGTATAAGACGACTGGGGGTATAAGACGACCCCCTAACTTTTCCAGTTAAAATATAGAGTTTGGAATGTACTCGCCGTATTGTGACAAGCTTATGACAAGCTTTGATTGGTTAGAGGGGTCTGCCAATTACTGTACTGTTCCTTCTGCCTATCAGATCTCACTATTGTGCGAGATCTGAGAGACAGAAGGAACAGTACAGTAATTGGAGGAGGGATAAAGGAGGCGTGTACAGTGGCAGCCTACACTGCCCCTCTAAGGCGCGCTCCACACTCCCGAAGACGCGCAGCCCTCTGAGTCGAATGGGCGGGTTCTGGTGGAGAGCCAATCCAGGCTCACGTTCTCCTCCTACAGGAAGATGTGTGTGCAGGTTGCTTCCCCTTGCTTCATACTCCCCGCACGCAGCGCGGACTCGGCCGCGGCAACCCCCACCATATGCGCCGGACATATGAAGCAAGGGGAAGCAAGCTGCAGGTAAGTACCCGGCCTATAAGACGACCCCCGACTTTGGCACAGATTTTTCGGGGTTAAAAAGTTGTCTTATGCCGGAAAATACGGTAAGTAAAGTATAGTTTATAAGGCTTTATAAGTGTGTGGCTTGTGTTTTACAAATAACATTGTATGTTGAAGGCTTGTGATTCACAGGCCACATCCAGTGATTCTGGATTCAAGTT
The DNA here is from genome assembly GCF_032062135.1 of Pyxicephalus adspersus. Classification (NCBI taxonomy): domain Eukaryota; kingdom Metazoa; phylum Chordata; class Amphibia; order Anura; family Pyxicephalidae; genus Pyxicephalus; species Pyxicephalus adspersus. The sequence continues at coordinate 31,021,051 of NC_092858.1, forward strand.
GCAACGTTTTTAGGCTAGTAGCCCTAGCAGTGAACACAAACATGGAACTGCAAAATCCTTTACAGGGATATTTTAGGTTTGCATGTCCTATTTATGTATTCATATAGCTGTCTTATGTCAGATTTGATGTGCCAAACTGACATTTGTCAACAATACATATTGTTGTGGTTTACATGAGCGCACTGTTTTGAAAGGCCTTTACACTGCACGTTTGCTAGTCTGTCAGTGGAGAGATTTAATATATTTCTGTCTTTTGAAACCCTCACTACTTCCCACCACTACATATCTCCCCTCCTATTGTGTGATACCTCCCCCACCTCCTAGATCGTAAGCTCTTCAGGGCGGGGTGTTCTCCTCCTCCTCCTGTGTCACTGTATTTTTCTGTCATTTGCAACCCCTATTCAAAGTACAGCTCTGTGTAATATGTGGGCCCAAACTAAAATCCTGTTTATTAATATATCATTTATTGATAAATGTACAATAGCATCACTTTACAGTATCTTTAAAATTTAGCTAAAGTCAAAAAATGTTTTATACATTTAGTCCTGTTTAGTTAGAACTCCTTTCTTGTTTTTATGCAGTCTGTTTCCACTGGGAGAGCAGGTCTGAAAGAAAGGTTAAGTCTGCATTGTCACAAGTACAGAGCACAGAGGTGTAAGGCTGCATACACACATGCAATAATTGTCCTTGGAAAGGATTTCATGATCCTTTCCAACGACAAACTACTGCACGATGCATGAACTACCGTAGCGCTGTACATACAGCACCGTTCTGCTCTATAGAGAGGGGAAATGACGGAGCTGCACGCTCTCCCCCTTCACTTTCATTGATTGTTTGTTGTTCATTGTCTGTGGATCAATTGTTCAGACAATGGGCACTGTACACACACCAGATTCTCATCCGATATCAGCCATGAGATGATTATCGAGAACCATTGCAAGCAAGTGTGTACGTAGCCTAAAGCTACGTACACACTTCCAATTATTATCGTCGGAAAACGAACGACGAACGTTCCTGCACGATATACACGAACGATCGTATAGCACCGATCCTGCACATAGAGGTAACGACACGATCGTTCGTAGATATTGTACACACAATAGATACGATCGTTTAAGCGATAGAGGAACTATGTGCACGACAGGAAAGTGAACGGACGTTCGTTCATCACGCATGCTCTGAACATGGACGATCAACGAACGACCGTACACACGAACGATGTTCAACGATCGTCGTCCAATCCGATCCGTTGGTCCGGTCGTTCGTTTCCAGCGACTTTCCTCGTTCGTCGGCGTCGTTGGTTACTTTTTTACGAACGATTTTTTGCCCAATCGATCGTTCGTCGTTCGATTGGAACGATAAAAATTGGAAGTGTGTACGCACCTTAAGTGTGTGCTTCATATACAGGGTGAGGTGATGCTGGTCCTAACTGCTGTGTGGAAGCATGTAACATTTAAATTGAATCAATCTTATCTTTTGCTTAAGATGGCATTAGCGATAAAAGTATGGTGTTTTTTTTACCTGAAGCAGTGACACAAACTGTGAAATGCATAGACTGCTCATTAAACATTAAAACTATAAACACAATTTTCTTCTCAATACTAAGCCCCTATTTCCTGGAGAATTCATTTGAACTCTTTCCAAATGTTTCATTTTTAAGAGGTCTGTTTTTAAACAATACTGAAATAAATGTTTAATAAAAGTTGAATTGATGTCAATATTTGAAAACAGCAAATTTAAAGTCCCATGGGAGTTTTTGTTTTTTTAGTCCACCCCTCCTTCCTTGATTTTTATACATTTTTGGGATGTGGGCTGGTAACCATCAGCCTAATTGCCAAATTATTTTTCTTCACAGGTACAGAGCAGAAATTCTCAAATTGACACCCTTGTACATGTGATAAAATAAAGCCCTGAGATTCCCATACTTTGTTAAATCAACTTCTAAATGTAAAAAAATACTGACAAAAGGTTTTACCATTCTCTAGTCTAGGAAAGAGAAAACTTTTGGATTTAACAATACTTTAAGAAAACATATCCAAACCCTTTCATAATGGTAAAAAAAACACTTAATAACCTATTGCATGCAAGTATATTAGGTAAAGTTGGAAGATTGGTCAAATTGTGCACACCCAACACAAGAATATAGTGTATGTGAAAACTGCTTAAGAACAGAGAAATAAAACTGAAAACCTTTACTGGAAAAAATGATTTATTTAATGCATTGTACTAATCTACAAAATCTGCATATTTATTTTTAATAGTACTTGATAGAAATTATTTACTCTTCTGAAAAACTTAATTACATTGTTGAATGTTAAAGAGGTATGATCCCTCAAAAAAAAAAAAAATCCGTTCTTCTCAAGTATAAAGTTATAACAATGTCCAAAGATCCAGTATTACACATATGAGCAGCCTGTCTGGTAAGGCATAAAGCAGTGGATATGGAAAATAATCCACAGCAACCATCTTTCAGCAAATTTAAAAAACTGTCAAGTGAAGTCTTACTGATTGCTATAGGTAACTGCTGACACCCCATATAACTGCTCTTTAATGTTGAAACCTTGTGGTAAGGAAGTGCAAAACGTATTCTTGTGGATGATGTAGCTGAAGTAGTTCTATGGGTGTAAGTAGGGAAAATATAGCCAAGGCCACAGCTGTGACACCTACAGATGAAACTCTGGCTTCTCCAGGTGTTGTTCCCACAGTGAATTAGCAGGCAGAAGACTTATGTGTATCACTAAGATATCATGGTGCATGCAGTACAATGTCCAGTTGCGAAGAAAGTCATAAAAGATTTTGGTGCCATGAAACATGTGCTTCCAATAGCAACTAAAGCAAATCAGCAGCATCTTATCAGCTTTTATTATGAAGACCACATCATGCTATAAAAAAAAAAAAAAAAAAAAAAGGTTGCCATGCTTTTTGTCACTGCAATGAACAAGATATCACAGCTAATTCCAAGGAGTCCGAGTTATAAGACTGGTAGGTGACACTGGAAGATTAAAACACATATTTAAGGCATATTTAAAAACATCTTGTTAAGATGAGCTTAATATAACTCATTACATAGGATTAAGAACTATTATAAAAATAAAGAAAAAGACAATGTCAAAAGTTAATATATTGTATCATATTTGGCGTATTTCAAGAGTTCTTGCCCATATCCACTGCTTGTCGGACGTCAGCTACAGATTCAGGGACCTTGACAGTCATTCCATTCATGAATGGCTGGAGGCAAATTTGGCATCCCAACCGTGATCTAAAAAAATTAAAAAAAAAAAAAATTAAAAAATGAGAAGCTTAACAAAGGATTATTTTTTTATTCATTTATCTTTACTAAATATGGCGACTTATACTACAGTTCAATTACACATTTATTAACTATACGAGTCTGCCAAGCAGTCGGACAAATCTTTCTTTACCTTCAAGTACTTAATATTTTTTTATTTTCAAAAGAAGTAAATGCAGGGATTCAAGCAACCAGCATCTAACCCAGATCAAAATTAGCTATCTGACCAAGGGAAGCTGCTCCTTCTCACTTAATCACTCTTTTAATATAGTGTGTTGCGAAAAAAAGTAGATTTTGATTAAAGTATCCTAATTTCAATCAAATTTGTATTTGTTTTATTTATTTTTACTGACCCACAATGGTTGTTAGATAACCCAGACAATATATATATTGAAAAATAGGTCATGAATTAGGAATAGATTAGTTTCGAATTGTAATCAGATTCTGTTTTTTTTTTTTTTTTTTTTTTTTTTTTTAAATAAAATAACACGATTTAGGTATATGCAAGTAAACTCAAAGTGTGCACAAGACTGGAGGTAGCAGTAAAGACTGAGGATCTGTTACAGCTAGAGGTACATGCCTAGTAGTGCTTGAAAAAAAAAACCATCAGTAAATAATAGGCAGCAAAAACAATTTCTGATAACTGTGCTGATTATTGTTTTTGCTATACAAAAAGTCCTCCACAGCTATAGGGGTTTCCAATGACATTTTTTCTGCCAGGAGGATGTCTAAAGTATCTGCAAAGAGCTGTACCATTTATCCCCCATTGACTTAAATGCTTCAAACCTAAACTTAAATAGTATTTAGAAAATAAAAAAGTTGAAACAAGGGTTTGGCTTTTACTTGCTCATCATTACCTGTGCCTACAAGGCTTTGCCTGGCACCAAATGTTTTTCTTACTTTGGGCAATCTTACTTGGCCCATAAAACAGGTATTCCCCCCACCACTTTGCTTCTATAAGTAGTACCGGGTTATGGACATTCGACATACAGACGCCTCCTAGATACCAACAGGGCTTCCCTGCTTGACCCTGTGTAGAACTGAGGCTTGAAGGGGAAAGGAGACAGTTTGCATGACTTGCAGAAGAAATCTTTTGCTAAATACAGCTGAGGTTGTGGGTGATCTTAGGGGAGGGAGCTATTTCTGCAGCCTCTTTAAATGACCAAGACAAACTGTGCAATGTTTTTTTTTTTTGCATATCAAAGCACATCTTGCTCCAGAAGTTAATGAATGTATAGGCTCCATAACGATTATTTTTTGTTTGCTTTGTTTGTGATTAACTCACAGTGAGGACTGTATACAGTAACTGACACCATGCTGCCTAATAATAGGTTGAGACAAACATCTGTTCTAATTGCATTAATTAAAATAATTTACCTGTTCCGACTTACATACAAATTCAACTTAAGAACAAACCTTCAGTCCCTATCCTGTATGTAACCTGGGGACTACCTGTATACACTTATCAAAACATTTTATCTCATTATAGCTTGAGTTCACTCAGGGATTGACCATGATTTGCTAGATTTTATTATATGAATTGCACTCAAAGAACTTGTCACAATGGGTAAGTTTTAGACTAGCTACAGGATCAAAAGCTTTTGTAGCTTCTGCAGCTCAGCCTCACGGGACATCGGTGATTTCTATTGCTAGCAGCAGCAATTCTGTATTTACCAAACATTAGTGTGATATTTGGCTTTATGGTTTTCATTTTAACTGGAATTTCACTTTCAGATAATGGACAACAGCAAATAAACAATATTACGTTTCAGAAAGTCCATAGGCAAGATCCAACATGTCCATTTCTTCATCAGTGACGGACTCCAACTTCTCGAATATGTGATCTTCGAAGATGAGATGACAGGTAGAACAGGCCAGTGTCCCTTCACAAGCACCTGTTAGAAATAATACAGCTATTTGAGTAGGGTGCTAATAAAGCTACAACACAAGAAAAGCAGCCAAACGTGAACATTCTTAGAAGGATCAATAAATGAACCCTGTATAATAAAAGTTTTCCTGGTAAACATTTGCTGAAAGTGCACAGAATAGATTATTAAGAAGCCATACTGTTAATGGGAGCTTATTGGCCCTGTAGGGTTCACAACATCTTGGTCCATTATTGTAAAATCAAATGTCCCCAATATGCTCTGGGCTGCTGGATTGCCATTTTTTCCTGCATCTAGTGTCCCGTTTATTCTTTTTGTTAATTAGATACAAGAACATGGTGAATCCAGAGACAAGTTAGGTAATTGTCCTTCAACCCTGTCACTGTGTGATCATCTTCATTTTATAACAAGCATTAGAATGCACATAGGTCTTAAAAATGCATCTATTTCTTAAATCAGTGAGTAAACGGAGCCAGATCATCCACAATGCAACAGAGCCGAGTCCAGAGAGTGTCTATGGGGGTCCAGATTTAACCTTCATACTTTTACAGTGAACCAGGCGAAAAAAAACAAACATTTTTTGACTTGTAATTTATCAGGAAATAATGCAATTTGTGTTGTAATGGCTGAATTCATTAGACCATTGTTTCTCAACCTACTTAACATGGGGGAACTCCTTGAATCAACATAGGTCTTCGGGGAACCCTTTCTAAAATTACTATATCCACAATATAGTACATTAGTGTTGTGATAGATGAGAAGTATGCCTCCTACATTGCTGACCAGTGGGAAGAAGCTAATCCTTACAGATTGCCAAAAAGATCATTGGTGTCACTAAAACTGACCCCCTAGCAACCTCTGGAGGAACCCTGGTTGGGAAACACTACATTAGACATAATTCTGATTAAATTTCTGTTTTTGTGATGTGATTGCTGCTATGTGTCCATATAATTAATATGCTCCACAGGCCATGTATGGCTGCTCTCTGATGTACTGCCAAAGTAAGCTCAGCACTTGGAGACCCCCTCATCTGCTCAGTGTTGGCAATTTTCAGAAAATCATTGCTTTTAGTGCAATATGCAAGAAATTAACTTTGAAAAGATTTCAAAAAGATTTTGATTTTTGAATGGTCAACCTGATTCTGACCTGATTCTAAAATATACATCTGTATGATCCTTAGGTCATTCTGAAAGTTCAACCTAGAGTGAATAAGGTTACAGCTCATATGTTCAGCACACATAACCTGTCACACAGTTTTCTGCAGTGCTTGTTTAGACATTACAACTGAAACCCAAAGATTAGAAAAGGTCACAAAGCACAGCATGATGTGACAAGTGATTTCTGCAATGCCACAAAGAACTAATAAAAGCCTGATGAGTCTGGCTTGAAATAATTCTGTAAAACTGACAAAATTAATGTATACCTCTTTGCAATAAAACAAACATCACAATTACTATACCATCTTCATGATCCCCATGCAGTAAGCTGTGTGTTACTACAGATTATCAGTAAAGAGTGAATGGCACTTTGTGTGCTATAACTGCAACCATACAATGGTAAATACAAATCTCCTGTAGATTCCTGAACTCCAACCTACATTCTGGGAATGTGACATTGGGCTGTATTTGGCCATCAAGTAATTCTATACATTCCATCTAATACAAAACAAAGATTTATTGTATTAGATTTATAAGAGTGCAATGCTGGTAAAATCTACAGAAGATATGATAAAAAAAAGGGATAATAGTAGCTTGTCACCAACTATAAATGATTATGGAGTTTCATAAAAGCTGAAGAATGGAATACTGAACAGAATGAAATAGTTGCTATTACTTTGCACAGACGAATAATACAGTATTGCACAATATGAGGATATGGTGGTTCATATAATAGTAGGTAAGGAGACAGAATATTTTAACAGCAGATTTCCAGTAAAAATGCAGCCCCCTGACAAATGAGTCAGACCCCAACGCAGGGGTTCCTGCCTCCTGCAGTCCTCCTTGTATACAAGCAATACTACTGGAATCACATATGGAATGTACCCCCATTTAGTATTGTAGGAAATAATAAAATTTTACTTTCTGGCCACAAGACACAAGGGAATGGCAGTTGGCTTCATAGCTAAGCTCTGCCAGGAAAAAACAAAAAAATTTAAGCTAAATTCAAAAGGCATATGAATGGAACAAAAATAGAACACATGTCATATCAGCTTCTAGACTTGACTTAAAGCAGAAATCAAAATAAAAAGTATTACATAGAAGCCCAACTTTAATTGCAATACCTTCTTTATTGCAGAGCTGTCCTCTGCAGCAATTCCTTCCTGCCCGCCCCTAGATGTCAGAAATTGTTCAGGTTTATTGATAGCCGTTGTCATTCACTTTGTGTAAACTGTGGGTGTCATGGACCCACTGACTTTAAAAATCTGGAACTCCTTCATTACTATGTTAGCACCATTCAATGTTTTTTTTTTATTTCTTCAGTCCATTATTTTCCTTGATTTCAGTCTCTTTACTGCTTTTCTAAGCCCTTCAAATATAGCTTTTATTATCACCACCAGGAAGTGGGCAATAGTGCTGCAAGCTTTGGACCTGATAAGGTATTGAGTATTGGTGCTGTCTGATGCACAGAAAGGTCTTTCATAGGTGAAAATATCAAATAAGCCGAATTAGCTTGAATACAGGATTGTCCAAAATATAAAAGAAACACACACATTTGTCAGTTGTTAAGGATTAGAAACAGTACAAAAATACATAATTATATTAATTTTAAAAAAAAAAGTCTGTGCAACAAAATTCCTGGCTAGCTGTCTATTGTAAAAGTAGAAACTAAACAGATAATGACAGGCTCAAAAAACAAAACCATGGCACTATATAAAACTCAATGAACATATCAAAGAACAAACAATTTACAATAAAGTTCCAGAGCGCCCTATTATTAAGATAATGCCTTAGTAGAATAATAACTTTATTGGTTGTTGGACCTAAATCTGTATTTGCAGTTTGGAAGCTGCTTCTGGTTACTAATGTAGTACTGCCATCTACAGTTTCCATTATAAAACTAGATTTAAAAGAATAATTCCACATCAGAGCACCAGTAATCGTCTTTTCTATGGGGATGGGACTAAAGGCAGAAAAGCAACTTCACTAAGAAATTTAATATATTTTAATCTGCCTGTGAAATGGTGCACAGCCCATAGACAGAACATGTTGGCCACCATAGAAATCTTTGGAAAACAGAACTTTAAAGTTAAATTAAATTAGGAAATTAAGAATTTGGGGAACCTATCAAATTTGTTTCACTTCTTCCCACTTTTTAAAACCTGTATCCATCAGGCTTCAAAATGTTTACCAGTGGTGAAGACCAGCACACATGATTATTAAAAAAAGCTGGTAATAGATTAAGCCTCTTTTGTTCACGGCTGGCTTTAAAAAGAAAAGCTGGAAATCTTGTCACAAACTTGCTGAGAACAATCATAATCAAATGAGAGACTGTTCTCAGAAAGCAAACCTTCAGTTGTAAAAGGATGCAAACTTCTCATTCCAAGCCAAAACTTGTAGAGAATAACCCATATGGGGATAAAGGGGGACCAGTTTTCTCTAAATAAAATTACAAGCAAGGGGTAAAGAGGGTGAATACTGATTATTCTGGGGGAAAACTTAGGAACTTAGGCAAAACTAGGCACCTTAACAGACAGATATGAACAAATGCCTTGGTTTCTGATCACATGCTTGGTACAGAGAACAGGGCAGACCATTTTCACTGGATGTGGACATTTTATCTATAGTTACAATCGGTCTACAGCTGTTAAAGTGGATCTGAAGACAATTAAGGTAAGTGGTCACTGCAGAAAAGCAAGGTTTCTTCTGCCAGGAAAACCTGGCAATCACAGCTTCCCCTGCACGTGCAAGGAATGAATGAACTCTTGCGGGAATTACGTTATCCTGGCACAGTCAATCAAGATAGCCGAAGAAAGTCTCTAGGGAGAAAAGAAGACGGGAGATGCCGGCGCTCTGCAATGGAATGGATAGGCGAATAGGGTTTAATTCCACTTTTAATGGTTAACATAATTTCACTTTAATACAAAGCCTAAACCCAAGCTTCTAGCTGGACCTCTGGCCTGTATACCATGTAACAAGCATGTTACAAACAAATAATGGAATAATTGAGGGGGCATTGTATAGTAAAGGTAAAGCCCAGCAAACAGCCCACTTAAATTTCTTTCTAAGGATCATATATTTCTAAAAAAAAGGGAATTTTTTGGGGAATCCACTTTTCAGTAAACTGTGTTGCAGTCCAATTGGGGTAGACGTGTGCTTCACAATTGCCACACACCCCCAACACTATATCATTGACTCTGTTCATGCTTATGATTGATAATGTACAGATACTTACTGAATATTCATAGCAGTAATATGCATAGTTAGTCATATTGCTAGTTGGAATACCTAGAATTTGTGGAATTTTACCCTCTGATGAGGAAATTGAGATTATCTGTATATTTTAACGTTTATGATATTGATGAGAGAGTGTACGTTTGTTTTATAGGTGACTAATGCATAAATGCATTTGTCAGTCCACTTTTTTATCAATGTTGTCTATTTTATCACACAATGGGCACGATTTATTAAAGCTCTTCAAGGCTGGGGAAGATACACTTTCATCAGTGAACCTAGGTGATCAAGCAAAACTGTAATGGATCTGGTCCAGAGCTGAAAACATTTGCTAACAAACAGCACAAGATATTTAAAATCTATTCCAGGTTTGCTGGATCACCCAATTTCACTGATGAAAGCGTATCTTCTCCAGCCTTGGAGAGCTTTATCAGGCCCAATGGGAGGGAGTAGATTTAGACTTTTCACTTCAATAGTGATTTGGTATTTTTTCCTCAAGAACAGATGCCACATGTATGTATGTATGTATGTATGTATGTATGTATGTATGTATGTATGTATGTATGTATGTATATATATATATATATAAAATAAAACAAAAAAAACACGTTTTTATTCACATCAAATTATCTTACCAAAACCATCAATGTCTAAGTTTTTCTCTACAACAAGATCCAGGAGCGATTCACCAACTTTGCCCTCTGTTACAATTGTGCTTCCATCACGATTTACAAACTTCACTGTGACTTTTCCTTCTGAGCTGCAAGAAAAGAAAGGAACTGTGAAATATTTCAGAATTTATAGAATATCTGTTTAGTTTCCATGGTATGTTATACAGACATACACATAAGCCCTCAAGGGTCACATCAATGCCACCTGGGTGTATCCAAGACATGTATAGAGATAGGAGGAGCTAACCATAGATAAATGCTGCGGTCTTTGTATGTTCAGTGCACAGATTGTAAGGCAAAACTCATATTTGAAAGCTTGAAGCTGATCGGTCTTTAGTTTATGGGCCAAAAAACATCTGTAAATTATGCCAGCCTTGGCAAATGTTTTACTTTGCTAATGGCACAACTGCATATCAACAGAACATAAATCATCCATTCAATATGCTGGTTGCAAATGCTATAACAAGTGAAATTGTGGTAAAACATACCATATACACTCATGTATTATAAGTCGATCGGCGTATAAGCCGAGGTACCTATTTTTAACTTGGAAAACAGGAAAAATTGATTGACTCGAATATAAGCCGAATTCTCTCAGTATTTTCATGCAAAAAGTGTTGCTTTTTTTTGCATGGAAATTTATTTTACATTGTAGGCCTATAATTCTTACCAAAATATGTCCAATATTTAATAAATTTAATAAACTTTAAATAAAAAAACACCCATAAAAAACATTAAAAAAATCTGTTAAATAAACTAAAAAAAAATTGTGTATAATGTAATATATCTGTACAGTAGCATATATATATATTTTATATAAAGATTTCTTTGTATTGGACTCATTACAGATATTTTATATTGAATCCAATAAAAAATCATTTGAATTTCCCGCCGCACCAACATTACCGGGAAACCCTGGAGATCGGTGGCTGAAGTCAGAAGGCGTCTCCAGAGGAGCTGCGGGGACAAGGTAAGTGGGGTTTTTCAGTAGTAATCTGATGTCAAACAATGTTGTATGACAATCAGTACCGCTCGCGTGAGTACAGGTTAATGTAAAAAAGTGCCAATATACCTGCGCAAATTCAGGACTTTTTTTTATATTAGAGACGGAAGTTCCTTCTGTGCATGGCCATGATCAGACATGCACAGCAAGAACAGCCTGCAAGCTTCCTGGGATATGTGACATAGGTATCCCAGGAGGCTGCCGGCTTGCCATTAAGTCTTTAGTGCCTAAAGACAGTAGAGGGGGGCATCCCCTTTTTAGTAACCCCTTTTTTTTTTATTTATTTATTTATTTTTAAACGGAAAAAAATTGTGATTAGTCCACTTTAGGAATTTGCAATAAGGCAGGTCTTTATTTCACAAAAGGGATAGGTGATGTCCCTTAAGGAATAAAATATACTTACCTGAAAGACCGCCGTCACTGCACAAGGTGCTTCTGGCACGGGATAAACTCCTTCCTGTACGCCTGAGTAGTCATCCTGGCCTGGCCAATAAAGATGGCAAGAAAAAAAAGGAAACGGCAACCCCCTGTGATGAAATGACCTGTTTGATCGCAATTTTTTGATAAAAAGGTTTGGTTCCGCTTTAAGTGTCTGACTTGTTTTAGGTTATGCCTCTTAAGTTGTTATCTGAACTTCTGAGCTTTGATCAGATCAATATGTATAGCAATCTTTTTTTATACATTCCACTGGCATTCTGTTTTTCGGGCAACCGGTCATGACAGCACTGCTCTCCATCATCTCAGGGAATCAGCTCCATCACTCACAGTGAATCAGAACTGGTTTAGCTTCGGTACCCTAAAGGTGCGTACACACTTCCAATTTTTATCATTCCAATCGAACGACGAACGATCGATTGGGCAAAAAATCGTTCGTAAAAAAGTAACCAACGACGCCGACGAACGAGGAAAATTGTTGTAAACGAACGACCGGACCGGCGGATCGGATTGGGCGACGATCGTTGAACATCGTTCGTGTGTACGGTCGTTCGTTGATCGTCCATGGTCAGAGCATGCGTGATGAACGAACGTCCGTTCACTTTCCTGTCGTGCACATAGTTCCTCTATCGCTTAAACGATCGTATCTATTGTGTGTACAATATCTACGAACGATCGTGTCGTTACCTCTATGTGCAGGATCGGTGCTATACGATCATTCATATATATCGTGCAGGAACGTTCGTCTTCCGACGATAATAATTGGAAGTGTGTACGTAGCTTAAAGCTGGCATACATGCTGCTTGACAGCCAACCACATATTGTGAAATATTTTCTTTAAACATATAAGTTTGCTATGAAAAGAAAACAAGGACTATCCATTTTGGTATCTATTACTATGTTTTGTTAAAAAGAGCATCACAAACAGACAGCTAAAGGTACCACGATTTCTGTCAGCTATGCTTCTCACACCCGTTGTGAGATGATCCAAGACAGACAGGTTTAGACAGCAGCAGTTCTACATATACCATTACATTTCTGCAGGCCGAGTCACACCTTATGACTAGTAATTTTCTACTATTTCTAATTAGCTGGCATTAAAACGCTTCCACACTGACTAATCTGCTTAAATCACAGTGAAGAGACAATTAAATCACACACTTAATTAGCATTATTAGATAGGACTGGAATCATTTCAACTGTCAGGGCTTGCTTTGTAATGGTTCCCTCAGATTTCAAAATGTCAGGCAGTTCCTTGCAAAAGTGAGGGTAGGAAGCCTATCCAATAGCAAAGAACTCTTCCGCTCCAATGCTGAGGGACAAGAGCAACCTAAAAAGAAAAAAAAAAGAGGATTTTTTTTTTAATGGTGTGGGGGGTGTTTTTAAGAAGAGGATTCCCTTTGCCCAGAGTTATACTTCCCTCTACTACGGACAGGTTTAAAGGCCCATATTGCGTCCATGTCCAACCCACAATTTTTTTTAAGCCGGGTGGGAAGAAATTGTAGGCATGAGGCAGCCCCTGTATTGTGGCTCAACTCTTCGGTAACCACTCAAAAACCAGCCGGGTGGTTGCTGAAAAATGGCGGGTGGTGCACCCAACTAAAAGAGGCTGGGGAGAACACTTTTACACTACTTATGCACTGCTATTGTTTCCAATATGATCCAATCTGTGCAGGGCACTGGGAAAATAGAGTTAGTTTCCAAATGTATTTATTTGCAGGTTCAATCATATTTTATATTCAAAGTTTATTAACCAACAAACTTACAAATATATACACAACCTCACACTACAAATCTCTCCTTCCCCACACATAGACAAATGTCTACTCTTACTCCCAACGCTGGGTAAAATAAAAAGTTAGAACACAACGTGGAAAAACTGGAGTTATTTCCCGCTCAACAGCATAAAGTTTTTTACCGGCTCACCTGCATAAAAGGATAAGAGGAAAAGAAGTTATCAGGTAATAACTCCAGTTTTTCCACTTTGTTCTCTGGGATGGTTCACACAAGAGATAAGCAGGTTGTTGCCTGGGGTGGGAACACAGTCTGAAGCATCCTCCTGCTAAAGGCCCGATCTTGAATAAAAAGGATATCTATGTGCCAGTGCTTCATAAACAAGATTATGTATAGTAATAATGTGACCACCTGTACGTTTACCAATGAAACACTGCTTCTCAGGATGTGGCAAGAGAAATTTTTAAATGTGCTTTGACAGAAAGAGTACATGACTTCTGTGCAGATTCATAAGAAAGGTAAATAGCAAACTTATCAAATAACAAATCTATTTGGGTATTGGGGCCTTTAAAGCTGTGCATCCTTTATTTGGGTCCCCAAACAGGACAAATAGTTTACTGGAGTTCCTGAAAGGTTTAGTAAGCCCAGTAGATCTTAGGACCCATTTTCTGATATCCAAAGAGCACTCGAAGGGATAGAAGATTAAACTTTTGTCCACATTTTCCTGCAGAAAGTCAAACATAATACTGATGATGTTGGAATCTGACTTTTTGACTTTTTCAATTTCTTACACTGCTTCCAGATTTTTGATAGATGACTCTACTGATTACTCTATGGATTACTTTATGGATTTGATTTGTAGTGTAAATGGCTTTTTTTAAACGCATTAGTTGTGATGTCAAAAGACAAGTTGAATCCTTTTGATCACATTTGATCCCTTTCCCAACCTAGCCTCAATAAAAGCTTTGGTATGATTCAAATTAGAAAAAAATAAGGTATAAAACAACAACTGGCCCTGGTCATTTCTTGGACTAACCAGTATGATTGAAACATAGATATTTATTGCTTCAAAGTCACAACACACCTTTGATGAAAAAAAGTTTGACCTCCCACTACTTTGTCTATAAATACAATGCTGATACAACACCACATTTGGGTTACCAACCAGACTGGAAGAGCTCATGCAGACCAGGAGCCCTGAAGCAGAGCTGCACATGAGACACCACAGTTCACCACCTTTTGTCTTGTGAAACTCCCAGCCAGAAGCAATCATTAGCACCAGGCCATAGCAGCCACACGGGTAAGGCAGCACCAACCCACAGCAAGTCTGTAACCACAGGAGACATTTGGATCCCCAGAAAGGACTCATAGCCAACCTTCCTGTGGACAAGAAAAGCTAATCCAGGGGAACCCCAAGGAACTAGAAGATGGGCAGCTAGCCACAAGGGGATTTATTTACAAGAATACATGGGAAGCAGAGATCCATGCCAAAAAGAAGCCACAACCCCCATACCGTAATGCCCCTCTGCCTAAACCTTGTAAAAACACTGTGGTCTTCCAAAAAGAGCCTTTGGCTGTGAGGGACGCACCTGACCCACCGGGGAACTAAATGCACAAGTAGTGGTGTGTTTACAGGAGGCTGGAGACACAAGAACTATCGGGGATGGCCCCAGGAGGCTTTTCCCCAGGAGGCTTTTAATCTCCCTGACCTTGCATTTTCTGCAGGAGCCACCTCTTTTGTGATCTGTAATGAAAGATAACGTGGAAATAGATTGTGCAACTTTCCTGAGTAATATCACTTCTTTAGAAAAAACAATTTATGTATGGTTTCAATAGTTCTTAAAAGAGGATCTATAGGGAGTGTTTTTTTCAAGCTGCTAATTCTGACCAGACTGATGTTCTGATATTCTACCTTTGATTCCTTCTGAATAACTAACCCATAGCAGGTTTATACACACTTTGTGCCACAGTTAGTTGCATGCTCGCTTCAGGTGTATGACTGAAAATATAAAAAACAAAAGGAGCTTAATAGATACTTTAGCTAGATATGAGTTCAGGAACAGCAGCTTACACAACCTTTTAGTATAAGTCCACTTTAACTACCACAGAAATAATAAAATGTGTATTATGCTACCCTTTTTAGATGCCAGACTCCTAGCACCAACCCCATGTTTATTGGAATGGAATGTCTACTACATCTTGCACATGTAGACACTGCAGCACATCACCCTTTGGCTGTGTCCATCCCAACATTCCCTTTCCCCCAGCCCTTTCTCCACATTTTTTTGGTGTCCAG
Organism: Pyxicephalus adspersus; assembly: GCF_032062135.1. Taxonomy (NCBI): domain Eukaryota; kingdom Metazoa; phylum Chordata; class Amphibia; order Anura; family Pyxicephalidae; genus Pyxicephalus; species Pyxicephalus adspersus. Next base: position 31,036,756 of record NC_092858.1, read on the forward strand.
CACCTTGCATCTTCTTACCAATCTTGGGCACCTTTGTCTTTTTATTCCAAGTAATTCCCATTGCATACCCTACCCAAATTACACTTACAAGGACAGTTCACTGCCTACAGATTTCTGTCTATTTTAGCTTTCATATCTTATACCACAAGAATCACCATAATACATTCTCTATACTACCATGCATACCCATATTTTTTGTGAAGTCTACCTGGACCAACCAAACTTCTCCAGAAGAAAACATTGACTGATTGGGATCACCAGAATGTGGAATACTAGGCCATTTCAGGAGGTCAAGAAGGCACACTAGGCCAGAAGAAACAAGGTGTCCAAGGAAAGGTTTTTTTCTGTGACTGCAAGCGAGTAGCCTCTGTCTTCCGCGGCGTAGTCACTGTACGTATGCGCGTGCTTGGCATCGAAATGCCCCTAGGGATTCAACCACTTGAAAAGCACTTTCATTGGTTTCATTGCACACTAAACACAGGGCTTTTTTGCCACGTTGGACGAAGAATAATTCGTCAGTCCATTTGGGGTTGAAGACACAATGTTCGAGGTCAACCTTCCAGAGACTGGTAGCTGCACGTTGCTTCTGCTCTTTAGGGATAGTAATTGGGGTTACTGTGCCTGAATTCGATATCGATGACATTGTGGGAACTCGCAATAATGCAACAATTCAATTAGGCCGGATCCTACAATAAATAACTAGGGGGGCGTTAGGCCAGACTGGAATACTGGCTAGGCCGTATACGGCCTAAAGACTGGAGTTTGCCTACCTCTGCCTTAGAAAGTATAACTGTACAACTTGTTTCTAAAAAACGCAGGCATAAACAAATTTGTAAAAGTAAAAAAAAAAATAAAAAAAAAAACACCTTTTGTCTGCAGAACATAAAATATGCTAATAAGGAAGCAAGAGGCAACCGATCATGACAACAGTGCTTTCTTATCTGTATGGGAGGGAACAACATAACAGCACCGTTGCCCATAGACAAGCAGGGCCCTGAACTTTGTGTTAGCTAAGCAAAGGTAACATATTATAGTGTATGTTGCACTGATCACTTACCAGAAGGGCTGTGTTGTGCAGCAGAGCTGTTCCATTTTTAGAAATGGATGGAAAGAAATACAACAAAACCTTTGACACCTAAAACCCGATATATATTCCTGACATGTATTAGCGGTTTGCATGGCATTCAGCTTTAAGGCAGATTGTTGATTTGCTCATATCATGTCCACAATTTCTTTGCACAAAGCCATTTTATACAGAATAAATAAAAGTGATTTGGCCAGATTTTTAGCTAGTTAGAACTAAGAATACAAGGAGCGGTAGCACCACAAAATCTGGAAAGAGCTTACTGCCCATCATATCGGTCATGCAGAAATACAAATGAGTGTGTCTGGCAAAACTACAACATAGCCATAGACAGGATGGCATGTTTATTATAGACAGCAGGGAAGACAGCTTGTGTATCACAGACAAAGGTCAGAGAGAGAGAATTAACATGTTCATCATGGTCAGAGAACGGGAACAACAAGTTTGGGAGAGATATACACCAGCTAAAGTTAAGCTAAAATATGCAACAGGATCAAATACTTGGCTTTAAAGCCCATAACATATTACATCTCTGATGGAGAACTACAGATATCACAATATATCCAGGCATAGGTTGATATTCAGCAATTAAATCGAGTAGTCCTTTGCTTTTCTGAGCAAAAATAATATTAAAAAAATAAAATCAGTATTCTTCAAGGCTAAAATAACATGGATTTTCTTTGTGCTACCACTTCATGTAACTGATTACATTACAATAAGGAAACCAGTCTAGCAGGTAAAAATTCTAATAGGTTTGAGTGTTTTACACGATTTTGTATGAAAGGCATAGAGAGCCAATATTATGGGGGTCACTTTAGAAAACTGGAATAAGACCTCCTTAGATACATTGTGTGGTGGTATGCGTGTCTTGTATGCATTTCTAAGAAAGGATTGAGAATTTATAATCTACTTACTAAACCTAAAGAGTATAAAGTGTCCTGTACATACCCTCAGCGTCATCTGAAAGGCTTAATCTATTGAGAAAAGCCTCTGAAAACCCATGCTGTATACTTGGTCAAAGTGAAGCCCATTGTATAAAAATTCTATATCTGCTGAAGATTATCCGTTGCGGATTATTGAAAACTGGCACTATTAAAGTATTACTTATTCTAAACACATGCCACTTTAAATGTTATTACTTTCCAACGACCAACAAGCATCTCAGTTTACCAAATAAAATGTGTTTGTGATGTGATTTTTACCATACTATCAGGACCACTGCAAACCTTGCAGACAAATGTTCCCCTAAAACAACACAATTCTAAATATCTTGAATGAGTGAGCCTTTATAAATCGTATAACTATTCCTTACAAGGTTGTCCCAAGTCAGAAAGACTTATACTTAAATCTAAGGCGATTTACAGATGTGGGGACTAACATTTAAGGAGGAAAAGGGAATAAAACCCTGAGGACCTCTTTTCTAATACTGGCTATCAAGAGGAGCCAAAGGCTTTACAATCAATCAATGTTTGGCCTTCCTTCCTACTGCACATTCTGTATGGGTATGAAACCAGAGAGAGCCAAGTATTTAGCATTTTCTGAAATGAGGCAGCAATGCCGGCTCACTACTTTCAGTAAAGGTTTCCCTTATTTCTTCAGATTTTCCTATCCACACACTCGCTACTAAACATAATAAAACAGGAACTAAGGACGGTGTCTTTTAGGTCTTTATTATGGTGCTGTACGTGTGATCAGTTATAGCATTTTACGACTTGGAAGCTGGGTTGGGAACACATGGGCAATTGCCACAGACATGCCTTTAATGCAACAGATTGAGAAAATAAAGGGTTAGCCAACTTTCTATCAAAATGAAATGATGCTCCGGGTAATTACCCACATTTATTATGTAATTGCTTAAAATTTCAAGGCATTGGCAACAATGGTTAGACAACTGAACAAAATGATCTGAGACTATATCCTGGGCAATGTTAGGTGGTTAAAGGTGCCCATGAGATGACTGCCAGCCAGATCAGACTCTGATCTTTAATCTATTAAAGGTTTGTAGCTGCCATTAGCTGAAACTTGTTATTTGGAGAAGACGCCGCTGTCCAATTTGGAAGCCTTGTCCTTTAACCTCAAAGCAGTCAAAGTGCCTCTAGATGACCTAGCAGCCTATAATGGATCGGTTACAATTACCAAGAAGTTTTACGTAATATTCAGTCTATTTATTTCTAAAGTAGGTTGCCTATTGGAAATGCTCAGAAATTGAAAACCGGTATGGTTGGTGACAAAGACCAAGGCTATGTACACACGTGCAATAATTGTCATTGGAAAGGATCTTTCACGATTCTTTCCAACGACAAAAGACTGCACAATGCATGAATGAGCGCTGTACATACAGCGCCATTCTGCTCTATGAAGAGGCGAGAGGGAGAACGATGGAGCAGCACCTCACTGTGCTCTCTCCTTTTCACTTTCATTATGATCATTCATTGCCCGTTGTTCGTGGATCCGCCAGGATAGTCACCGGAAAGACGGACAACAAGCGCTATACATACGCCAGATTTTCAATCTGATATCCCCCCTTAGGCTATTATTGGACAAGAATCATCTGACATGTGTACTTAGCCTAAGGTTAAGTGCAGACAGGCAATGATATTGCAGTGAAGTTACTGTTTCTTAATGCCAGTGAGCAGCTGCCTCAGGGGGGACCCTACATACACGTAGCTTCTACCCACATCATAATGAATAGGGGTGTCAGTAAGCAGTACAATACCGCTCACTGCTGCCCACTATCAAAGCTGCAGTGTGAATGACCAAGCAGTCAGCAAGGTGCCAGGCACTTAGAGTCATGCAGGTTCGCTTGGACCCCAAGCAAGTCTGAACCTAGCCTAAAGCTTTGCAGACACTTAATTTCTCTATATACCAGAGAGGAGTGCCTGTGTGAAATCCAGGGTCTGTACAGCTATCCCTCAATATGGCTCTGTGATCACCGCTATCCCTCAATACGGCTCTGTGATCACCACTTATTTCCTATAGGAAAGACACAGAAATATACCTTCCACCGTTCATCCTCCCCTATTTAAAACAATGCACTCACATGTTCCCACAGCTCCTAAAAATGATCATTAACAATCTCCTCCAGCAATTATTTACAGGTGAGTACATACAATCAGGATAATCATTACAGCCCCTTACCCCTTTTTCTACAAGCTGCTGCAGACTTGGTGCCACATAATAAGTAGCAAATTGAGGTCCTCTTGGGCACCAGTGCTGTATTGTCTATGGCGGGCTATAACACAATGATGGGAAGTCATTACCTGGACCAGCACACCATTTTACCTGCACAGCCCAGATATCTATAGTACATCAGAGCTGTTATGTATGGCAGAGCTGACTCCATGACTAATGAATATCTTTAGTTTATATAGTTCAAACATATAACGTAGCCTTGTGGAATAATTAACAGACAAGTACAATGTGTACACATACATAGAAATCCAATATGAAAAATAATAATAGAGGGGAATGGGACTCATCACATTACTAGCAGACCCTGATCACTGTCAGGAGACAACACACTGCATGGCATGGAGGGGAGAAGATTAATATAATTATTATTATTATTATTATTATTAATAAACAGGATTTATATAGCACCAACATATTATGCAGCGCTGTACAATTAATAGGGGTTGCCAATGACAAATACAATGACAGGAGGAGAGGACCCTGCTCAAAGAGCTTACAATCTAGGAGGATAAAGCTGCAATAACAAGTGTATTGTCCATGGAGAATATGACACTGACACAAGTAGCAAGATGAGCAGAGCCATAGCAAGCTATGAGGAGCTGCATTACATAGACAAGGACAGTGCATGCATTACGGTCACCATATAACACTGTTACCTGTACAGCCGGGCCGCCCTCTGCTCCAGCCAGCTCCTTATCCGCTGCCCCCCGGAGTACCAGGCCCGGGAGCCGGCCAGAAGGCATCGAGAAGTCACCAATAACCTGGCCGCCGCTGCCATGTCCGCTTACTGTACGGGGAACAGGCCAGCCCCATCCACTTCAAGGACCTGGACGTGACGTCAGTGACAGGGAGCGGAAGTGGGCGTGGCTTGTGTGGAGGACAGAAGAAGGGAGTCTGCCATACCTGTGCAGGGAGATCAGCTGATCTGTGTGTGCTCACTGCTCACCTTCTTCCCAGGACTCCTATAATGTGATATAATAATGGTTTCCACACTGTAAAACCTCATAGATGTCCTCCTCTGATCATGTCTGATGTATAGATCTCTAATACAAAAGCATCATTTAAAGCGGAGCTGAACTAAACACAAATAAGTGACACTTACCTTTTATTCTGCAGGTCCCTCGATGGCGCTGGTTCTTCTTGGGATACAGTCCCTGGAATTCCCCCTTATCTCGGCATAGAGAAAGCGTTGGATGCCACCATCTTCGACCTTCGTTTCCGTCTTCTTTCTTTTTCACCTGATCTCGCACTGCGCAGGTGGGAGATCAGGTGATGTAGCCGATGTGAAGGGGGAAAAAAAGAAAGACCATCTCACTGCGCATGCGTGGGATCGGCATCTCTTTCCTCTAGGAGGAAATGTCCCTTCTGCTCATGTCTGAGATTAGGGAATGTGCAGAAAGAGCGGACAGAGCCTCCCGGGATGAGAGATGTAGGTATCCTGGGTTGGCTCTGCACTCCCAATAACTCTTGATCGTCGCAACAGTGTTGCACTTGAAAAAAAAAAATTTAACCTTACATAGAAGGTTTGTCTACCCTGTAGACAAATGTAAAATAAAATTAAACAAGAGCAAAAAACACATAATTATACACTCTTAGGTGTTGTTATCTGCACCCCAGAGCAGTTAAAGCAAAACTAAACCTGGCTAACTCCCCTATATCCGTTTCAGCACCAAGTGCTGCCATGTACCTTCAATTCCTCCTCTTCTGGGTGATCTTCAGCCATATTGATTGGCTGTGTCAGGATTATTATTACTAATAAACAGGATTTATATAGCACCAACATATTACACAGCGCTGTACATTAAATAGGGAATGACAGACAGTTACAGACTGACGCAGGAGGAGGAGAGCACCCTGCCTAGAAAAGCTTACAATCTAAGATAAACATATTACATAACCATACGCAAGGGAAGCTGGGAATGATGGGTTTTCCTGGTAAATAAAACTAGCTTTTTGATAGAAACGCGGAGTGATCAGGCTGGTAAGTCGCATTATTGCAGAAGGAACCTGCCTGATCATACAAACTTAAAAGTGGAACGTTAGAGCCACTTTACCTGCAGAATTTGACACTTTGTTATGCAGTTGCAATGTGAGGAAACAACTCCACAGCCAGAAGAAACATGTCGTGTACAGGAATTGTGCCGCAAGTGCAACAGATAGAAAGGCTTGCACCAGGTGGTTCACAACTTCTCCTATTTGGTTGAATAAGGGCACAGTTGAGCATGCAGTAAAATGCTGCAGTCTACTGCAAGTCTGAAAAGGATTGCAGTGAACTAAAACATTCTAATGACCTCTATATTACTGGGTCTGCTGTACAATCTAGAGGAAAACAAGTGATAAAAAGAAAACCCATGGGTTTATTATTAAATGTTTGTATATTTATTCTTTATGGTCCTGGGGATGGGCAGGGATTGTCCTTTATCTGCATACTTTGTACTCCTACTTGTTTCTTTATCTCAGAAGGTTGGGATGTATAAACCTGTGTAAGTGCAGCTCAGAGTACAATCCTGGAATGAACCTATTTGCACCTGCACAGGAGTTACATTATTCCAGCCTGACCAATCAAGATGGCCAAAATTCTGAACCTGGAAGAGGATTGGGGAGGAGTGGGAAGAGGTGAGTTTAATATAAAAAAACAGGGCAGGTAAGCTCTTTTATTGCAGAGGAGACATAACCTGTATCTTCTGCAAAAAAAAAAAATTTAATTTTTAGTTGCAAGGTTTAGTTGTGATTTATTCTGACTTTCCACAAGCTGATAATGACAAAGATGACAAAGAAAAGTATTATTTTTTAGCTGCCCATGTTGCTGATCCTTACTATGTGACAGAGTACTGAGAAAAAATAGGAAGAAGCCTATAATGACTTCTCATTCTGAAAATGCCAGTTACCTGGTGGGTATACTGATGTCTAGAACAAGCATGCACAGTAGAAGTTTGGATTGTTCTAGATTTACAACCAAATCTAAGCTGACCAACTCGAGTCTTGGAGGGCCACATTCGCTCCAGGATTTTAGTAAAAACTGGCATTTTCAGACACTGGGTAAACCACCCCTTGATAATTGTACTGCAGTCTCTGCAGTCTATTAGAGAAGTGATTATTATGAATCCTTTACAGCAGTGGTCGCCAACCTTTTTGATTCCGCTGACCACTAAAATCACCGGCTCCTGACTGCGCATGCACGGGGAGCCAGTTGTTAATCCAAGGGGAAGAAACCATCCCCATAGTGTTGTCATCATTGCATAACCTTCTCCTGATCCCGCTCAGGGTGAACCGGCAGAGCTGCGGACCACCCAAATTTTCTCACGGACCACCAGTTGGCGACCGCTGCTTTACAGCACTGAGTTGCATGTAAACAAAAGATCTCCAGTCCCCAGGCCTGCACATCTTTTATTATCTGTGTCTCCTTGAGATGATTTTCCATTTCTTGTCCCTGAACCACAACAGGAAATGGGAAAGCCTGTCCAAGATGCAAGCAAACGAAACAACACAAAATGTTATTTGTCCAGTGGGGACATAGGCAGTATTACAAACCTGACAAGTGTTTTACCAAGTCTACAATCTCTAGTTACATTTTTTGGTCCAATATGGGATGTGTTTGCTTTCTTTGCTCATGCATTCAATTAAACTTTAACATTCACTTATGCAAAAAACCTTATCTCTAATAAACGCGCATATTTTTCCAAACAGATTTTTTGTATTTTAATCTGAAGAGACAAAAACTTAAATGGACGGCTTGTGTCTTGGGGTTAAGCATTGTGATAAAGTGCAAAAACTTGTTTAGGGTATGTACACCGGAGCATGAGACAAATGGCTGTGCTCATCTGACCTTTACAGTGGTCCCCTGATAATTTAAAAATGACTAATATTCATTCTTATGGAGGAGAGCACAGTGGAGTTTTGATAGTCTGTCCACCCCATTTCCTTCTTTGTTGTGTGTCCATTCCCCTCTCAATTGTGTGTACAGCTCTTGTTCATTCATCTGTCACTGGAAACGACTATGGAAGATCGTTTCCTGGCTTTAAAGCAGGACCAAAGTCTAAAAACAATTGCTAGGAGGGAAAGATTTTCAGCAGAGCTCCTCATGGCATGTTTTGCATTTGCATTGTTCAGTGCATTATGCAACCCCAAGCCTGTCCTGGTCAGGTGACAAAAATGGAGGAGGTTTCTACTGCTGGTACATCACCACTGGATACCCAATGGCCTAAGAAAGAAGACTCTGGGCTTGAAGATGAAGTGAAGAAGATGTCAGTGGTGAATGATGGAGCAGTGATGGTGATCACAGAGCTGGCAGCCATGGAGAGTCTCTAACCTAGAGATAAGTCTGCCACATTGTCAAAGGTGCACTAGAGCAGCGGGTCGCCAAATGAGAACATTTTGGTGGTCCGCAGAAAACTTACCCTTACCATTACACATACACAGGATTTAAAATTATATATTTAATGGTCTTGTGAGGTCTGAAAGGTTGAAGACCACTGCAATAGACTGTAGAAAGCTGCCTGCCCTTGGCCACACTATACTTTACTTTAATGATGGCTTACCAGATACACAAGAACAAAAATAATCTGCTGAATACTCCAGGTTCATTTTTGTGTTTTTGTACAACAAAATAAACTGGTTAGCCCTTCGTTTACCATCAATCTCACTACTAAAAATATTGCAAAGTATTCTGTCAGACAAAGCCCCAAGAAATCACCTTGTTTATTGGCTTAGTTATTCCAATATTGAATCATGCCATCATGATATATTTGTTGTATTATGACCTTTTTATTTGATGTTACTGTCATTTTGTAAAATGTATTTAACGATTGGCAATCTGGCAGCATTGTGTACACAAATATAAAAACACCCCAGAAATCCAATTCCAATTGGCTCATTGCTTTACCCAGCATCTGCAATACAACAGTTTTATTTTTGTTATTAAACTCTGCAAAGTCCAAGTAATTGTAAAGCAATGCATACATAGTATATTTTCCCATCACATCTTCAAGACTGGCTAAATTAAAGGTTGAGGCTTCCATTCAGAGACCAATATATAAAAGAATACAAATTTATCAAATTAAAAAAAGGTACAAATCTGCAAACAAGTTTGTCAAATACATTTATGGAAGCTGTTTTATCTGTCCATTCATTTTACACAGTCTTGCCAGATAGCAGAGCCATGTTGGTGAACTAATTTTCCTCTGTTGCGTTCAAACAACCCAACCTGGTCACCTGGTCCCCAGCCCCTGCCTGTAAGTGATCAATAAAGGATTGGCAATAGACTGAAGAGGGAATCTCCCTGCTCTCTCCTCTTGTCAATATATTCTTCTTTAGCACAGCACGTGTGAATGACGTGTGAACTGTCCCCCTCCCTAAAATAAAAAAACAGTAATTTATCATAGCTTTTTTTCAACAAAAATTTT